>NC_062967.1:28419799-28618305 GCF_023119035.1 Salvia hispanica | reverse complement strand
TACCGTGGGAGTTTGAGATCCACTCGTCGCTGGACTGGACTCGTTGTTGTGATCCATCGCTCGATGATGCTCTTGTACAGAAAGTTAGAGAGAGAGAAAACTCGTTAAAACAAGTGGTGCAAATGAAAATGAAACGAAAATCGCGTTTATATATGATTTAAAAAAAAAAATAAATCGAAAATCAGCGCTGGCCGATCGCTGGCCGATCGGGCCTCCACAATGGCGGCTAGCCGATCGGCCAGCGCTTCGGCCAGCGACGAGCGATCGGCCAGCCCACGCCGATCCGCTCGCCGAAATCGCCCTCGCCGATTGCAATGGTTCGGCTAGCGCGACGAATCGGCTAGCCGGTCGCTAGCCGACCATTGCGGATGCTCTTATCATAGCGACATATGAATTTTTAGGGACAAATGGGATGCATTAATAGCAGTCTAAGTCATATTTTATGTCTAGATAGACTATTTTACCTTTGATGAATTTTTATAAAAATTTATGTATAACTCAAAGGTTTATTCTAAATCAAAGTTCCCCACCATCGTGCGAATTGACAATTTTGCGTGAAAGTGCAGATTCACCCAAAAAAACAAGGGTTAACAAGATTGTAAATACGAAGAATTTCAAATGAAAATCAAAGGTTCGTCTTAACTCAAGGTTGTACTTTATAATGCAAATTGAACGATTTCTCACTCTAGTATAAACTCATGTAAAAATCAAATGTTCATACTATTACAAAAGAAAGCTTGAGCAATTGATTTGACTGAGTTATTGTCAAATTTTAAATCGCTAGAGACGTTTGGCAGGAAGGTAGGCCATTTTGCTAGACGATCCCTTGCAATTGCAAATGAAAAACGAGACACCAGCGCTAATGTTTATTGTATCAAACAGAAACTTTTATCCTCCTCATATATGTACATATGGGCTCTACGAAATATCATTATATCAAACAAAAATGATGAATAGTGATTCCCCAGTTACCTATGATGACCATTTTGATTCGAACTCTCTGGCATGTTGAATAGAAGAAAAGTGTTTTACTAGCTATGCTGCGCTTCACCGTCTACTGAATTACTTTATAAATTGAAACAAAAATAATGCGCGCGCACACACCTCCACGGACAACTATCAGCACATGCATGCATGTGCCAAGTACAATATAGTGAAATAACAAAAAAAATGTGCTAGCTAGTAAAAACATGAGTAGATAGCCTTTCCTTAAATTGACAAGAGTGTCTCTCCCTGTATAAGAATCCACAAAGTATCACAAAAATATGCCTATTTAATTAGAGTTAGAGCTTTTGTGGCTTATTTTGTTTTTAAGTTAGGGTGCATCATATCATGTGCTGTTAATAAAAATCACCAAAATTACTACTTCCTCTGTCCACAATTACAAGACCAAGTTTGACTGAGCACGGATTTTAAAAAATATAGTAGAAAGTGACTAGAAAAATACTACTCCCTCCGTCCCAGAGAAGTTGGCACACTTTCCTTTTTAGTTTGTCCCACAAAAGATGTCACATTTCCCTTTTCGGAAAAAGTTCTCTCTCACATGAATATAAAAATTATTGTTGGACTGATGAACATGACTAAATGGAACGATTATTGGTAGACGGAGGGAGTACAAGATGATGGAACCTAGAGTGATAGCTATTTTAAGAGACGGACTAAAAATGAAAATACTTTTATTTTTAAGTGATGGAGGAAGGAGTATCATTTTGTTTTATTATACGCACTAAAGAAATGCTCGAATATAAAATTGGCAAGCAACAGTACAAAAGCAGTAATAAATAGAGAACAACAAAATCAACATTTAGACAAAAACAAGTGTTCAATCCATAACCACTATAGATGAAAAGTCACATCCTAGCATTATCCGTAGTCCGCATCTGCCAAAGAAGAATAGTCTCACAATAGCTCCAGCATCCATGTAAAGGTGAAATTCCAAACAAAATAACCCACCAGCCAAGCAAACAAGAGGTTGAAAACGCCACAGACTGAAAATACTTAAAAACTAGCAACGAAAGTAAACGGAGGATTAAATCCTATCTTATCTATCAAACCAAATGCCATATAGCCGATAGGCAAATTACCCTTAAAATAAACACTACAAAGCAGTTATCTCTAATTCTCGATCTGTATCATCAGCATTTTCGTTTGGATGATGAGAGAGATAACTGACTTCCAACATCCTTCAAACAACTTGTAATATGCCAAACACTGTTTGTGTGACTGTAAGAAGTAGCAGCACCAGAGCAACAAGAACAGAAATAACAGCCCATGGGCTGTTAAAATAGTTATGCCTCAGCTTAGCCATCCACTTATTCCTGCGTTTTTCGCAATACTTATTCACTTCATCAAACATGTCCTTGTAGGCAAACTGACGTGAACGGAGGCATACCCCAACACACAACTTGTTCACCATCTCCGCCACATTATTGTCGTCCCCTATACAGTTTTTTATGACACCTCTTCGCACCAGTATCTCCACATCCTTGGAGGAATCAATGATGCAGTCCAGGAATTCGGCATATTCAGTCACGGCATTGTGCCGAAAGTACTGCTCGTACGCGATGAGGTTCCGGAGGACCGACTCAGTCATATCATAGATGGGCAGTGGCGCCATCATTATCTCCCCTTCTTTGAACCTGAGGGAGAACAACGTCTTTTCTGTTGATTCCCCAAACTTGACATTAGCCTCTTCAAGCCTTCTCGTATATATATATATATAGGGGAGCGTTAGGGTGCCACCATATTTAAAGTGACAACATACCACTAATCATAGCCCTTAGATCTATAAGATGGACGCCTAGGATTGAATTAATGAAATAGAATTCGGATTGCAGTCTTATATATTGGATATTGCAGGCGTGGGTATTTTAGTCATTCCATAATATTTTGAAATCAAAATTGGGGATATCCCCAAAAATTGTGGTACTCTTCACATCCCCTCTCTCTCCCCCGATTCACAAATTGAGAGAAAAAGTTCACAAAATCCCGCCGGCTCCGCCTCTACACCGTGAATCGGCGATTTCCGGCCACCACTACACCGTGAATCAACAATTTCCGGCTAATTTCAGGAATTGCGAACCGTACATTCAAAAATCATCAAACCTGCAACCACTAAACTGTAAATCAGTCCACAACTACAAGATTTTAGGGTTTTTTCGTCGACAAGGTACGTTGATCGGAATATGTTTTAGGTTTCCGTTTGGTGTTGATCAGAATAGGTTTCGAGAATGTTACTGTGTTTGTGTATGTTCCTTGATGTTGCTGCGAGATTTAAGTATTATTCATTCAATTTCTGCCATGTTTAATGTTGATTGGTGTTTGTTTGCTAAATTTATTGTTTAGATCTGAGATTTTTGCAAGATTTTGGTTGATGTTTTGGAAAACTTAGAGGAACTGAGATTTTGGTTGGTTGTGATGTGCATTTTGAAGTTCCAGATTCATATATTTCATCTTTTACGAATTTGTATAGTTGCATGCCAAACAACAACTGAGTTTGCTGGTTATACATGTGACACCGATATTGCAGTATTGCTGATAATATTTTGCGGTGCATCATTTACAATATTGCAGTATTGTTTATCACCAATTGTATAGTGATTTTGCTCGGTGTAATGGTAATTTTGCTATTGTATAGCGATTTTGCTTGGTGTAATGGTAATTTTGCAATTGTATGGCGATTTTGCTCCATGTATTGGTGATTTTTGCAATTGTATGATGATTTCTTATAGTTTTTATTGCGATTTTGTTACGTAAGTTTGCTGGTTATATATGTGATACTGATATTGCAGTATTGCTGATAATATTTTGCAGTGCACCATTTACAATATTGCAGTATTGTTGATCGCCAATTGTATAGCGATTTTGCTCGGTGTAATGGTAATTTTGCAATTGTATGATGATTTCTTCTAGTTTTTATCGCGATTTTGTTATGTGGATCTGAGGTTTTTCCAAAATTTTGGTTGATGTTTTGGAAAACTTAGATGAAGCTCGGTTAGGAAACCCTAGATCAGTGAGCTACTGTAACCAAGCCAAGTGAGATCGTTTTTTTGGTTGATTTGGGTGATTTGTGGATGATTTGGTTGTATCTGCTTCATTTTGGATGTTTCTTTATTGTATCTGATTCATTTTTTTGAATGTTGCTTGATTGGTGGACAATATTGATTGATATTCTTGGTTTAATGCAGTGTAAGATAAATTAAAATGGCACGAAAAAGAACAACATCACAGGCACAGGCAGAGGAAGAAGAGTATGAACGAAACTCTAGAAGGGAGATACATGAAGAAGAAGCTGAAACCAACACTAGTCATCAGAATATGAATGAGGAGGAAGCTGAAACACAAGCAGTAGAATAAACATTGATGAAGAAGAAAGAGGATCAGGAGGTTTAGGTATTGTGATACATCTTGCAGTTTTGCATGTTATATATTGCAGTATTGCTGATTATATATTGCAGTGCATCATTTATAATATTGCATTATTGTTTATCACCAAATATTGTAGTGCATCATTTATAATATTGTAGTATTGATTATCATGATGGAAATACTCTTTTTTTTGTAGGGGGTGAAGGCCTTGAACGAAGCCGGAATTGTTTGCGAATGTCATGGATACTTAAACTTGAAGCAGAAGAAGGATATTATAGAAATGGGCTTTGGTACCCATCTCAACTTCAAAATGAACTACATACCTCGAGGAGGGGAAAAAGAAGGGATCAATAGATGTGGAGAAGATGGTTGTGGACTACCACAAACCGTGACCAATGAATAAACTCTTGGTGTTTTGAACATGAATTCTGATTTGGTTGATGTTTTTCTAGGTAGCTTCTTGTACTGAAACATAGTTGTATTATTTTGGCGTAGACAATGTGATGACGTAATTTGAATTGATTTTTTTTTCTGTAGTTGTTTTGATGTCTTTTACTTATAAAATATTTGCATGCTTATGTTAAATCTAGCTAAGGAATACGTCATAAAGTTATACAACAATTAATTATTGGGTGCACTGCAACTCATATAGCGGTGTACTGAAATCTCGACACAAATAAAATTATTCTCGTCAACAAACACTAATTATTGAAATGGAATGCAACCTGAGAACAATAGTATACAATTAATAATTAATCCTACTGCGGTGTGAAATTAGTAACGTAATAGATTGAAACAAATAGTGTGGTCTGCAATCGTTTCATTAAACTACATCAGGAACAAAAATTATTAAAATAATATGTAAACTGCAATATCGTCATGGTAACACTGCAATATTCAATGAATAACACTGCAAAAAATTTGTGAATTAAAACTGAAACCAACAACGAAATTTATGAAATTAGCAGCAAAAAAGGAAGAAGCAAGAAGAGATTCACAGAAATGAAAGGGGAAAATACGAAGTAGATTGCTACAAATCGGAGAGTTCAATTACTTAGTAAATTCACGGAGTTCAATCACATATCAAAATTCATGGAATTCAATTACAGATCACGACTTGCAGAATGAAATTCACGAAATTCATGGATTTCAATTAACAATAAGCTCCAAAACTATGCACAAAATTACAGATAAAACTAAGAATGGAGTCGTCGGCCATATCAGATGAACGAGATTCAGTAAATCAAAAATTGAGTGAAATTGGAATGGATTGAACAGATTCGTATGGAATGGATTGAGCAATAGTAAGCAATACCGTGAGAACAAATATGCAATCGTTTCAATAAACTACATCATGAACAAATTTAATAAAGTAATATGTCAAATGCACACACTACGTGTTAACAATGCATCATTCATGACTTTAATTTGCAATCTGGTAAAGGTAAAAAAAATATGCGACTACAATCTTCAAGTACTTCAAAACGAACTAAGTTCTCTCTTATTCATTTTGTCTGCCAAAATTTGTAGAGTCACAGGGACACATTTCTCCGCATTTTCCACACTAACACAACGTTTTTATCATCAACTTCACGACCTTCTCCTTCATGGACACCAATCAGCTTGCAGAACTGCTTCCCGAATCTGCAATTGACCATATGTTGGACTGCAACATGTACCACATAATGCAGCAATCTTGTAAGAAACAGAGTATGACCATAAGAACTTAATCAAAAGCGAATCAAAACGAATTTGAACAGCAATCAGTAGGTTTATAAACGAAGCAAAATGAATTTGAACAGCAATATTCACCCGATGCAATTGTAATACAGATATGCAATTGCAAGTTCAGAGAAATGCAATTCGTAATACATAACGAAGCAATCTGAAATTAATAAAACATGCTACACCAAAAATGAATCGAATTAACAAATAAGAATAAATAATAATCATAAATCAAATACAGATCAACAAAGCTGGATAAAAACATGAAGTCATGAATTCAACAAACATGCAATAATCGATGAATATGCAGATTATCAAATAATCACTAATAAAAAACATGAAGTTTACATATTATCAAAGGAGCAACAATGACTTGCATCAAGTGGAATTCATGAATTTCAATTATAGAATAAATTACGGCCTGATGATTTTCTTACCCCCTAATAATTGACTCATCTCCATGACAGCGGGATCGTCAAACTCCTTGCAATTCAGAGTTGATTGAGAACGAATTACACTTATGAATTCACAAATTGCAAAAGAGTGGGATCGTCAATCTTCGCACCAATTGAAGTTCAATCAAGGATCCATTCTAGATTTTATTCGAATTGCACTTCTGGATTCGATTTGATCATCAGAATAGAGAGTTCAATTCGTTCTGGATTTAGAGAACGAACTGAGACAGAACTCACTAGTTTTGTTGCTGTGAAGATTGAAAGTGATGAATGAATTGATTGACACAACAATTGCGTGAAATCTTCGTTCCAAATTGAACGCGATTTCGTGATACTGAAATAAGGAATTTAAATGAATTAAGGGTGGAGAGAAACTGATCTGATTTCCTAAAATACCCTTCTGCGATTTTTTAGTTTTTTTTTTAATTATTCAGCCTGCCACATGGCAAGCTTAGAGCTGTTGGATTTCAAGATCGGATGGTTGTAATGGGTGGTATGTTGTCATCTAAAATGGATCCATTGCAGACTTTCGTTGTCATACAATTCCTGGCGAATTTTTTTTTGGTTTTTTCTTCTCGTTCCCTCGATTTCTCTTTTATTATCGTTTGCGGCTTCTTCAACAATGGAAGAAGGTAATCTAATTTGCTTTTATGTTGATGATTAAACTGTTTAGAGAACTTGAAAACCGTTTGGGTGGACTTGTCGTTCATTGCTAAAAGGTTTTCTTTGTTGATTATTATCCTTTTTTTCTTATTTTTGATATTAGGGTTTTATTTACGTTTTGTCTTGTTTGATTATTTTGCCCACGTTTTCATTTTTTCCCAAAGGGTTTAGCAATCATTCGGGCTAGGGTGTAGTACGTAGTTAGTGCCACAACCGATTCCAAATTGAACAATTGTAGCTAAGGTCTCAGTGGGTTTAGATATGGACGCGGCTAGGGAGTATTTTTTTAACAGATAAACGTAATGTACATATAATACTGTGTAATGGTAATTATTGACTAATTAATGCACGATTTCTTATGTGTAATGTATCTGTTTGCTGAAATCCGTTTGTGGGGAGTTTTAGGTTATTGCACTAAGGTTTTCTTAGACTATTTGTTTATTTTTTTTATACAATATCAGGGTTTAGTTGACGAGTTGTCCTGTTTGCTTGTTTGGCTCACGTTTCAGTTATTCCCCAAGGGTTTAGCAATCCTTGGGGCTAGGGTGTACTACGTATTTAGTACCACAACCGTCTCCAAAGTGAGCGAGTTTAGATATGGTCTCAGCTAGGGTTTAGATATCGAAGCGGCTAGGGAGTAGTTTTAACAGATAAACGTAATGTACATATATTACTGTGTAATGGTAATTATTGACTGATTAATGCGCGATTTTTTTGTTTGTGCTTTTATACAGTGGTGGTTGTACCTGAATGTTCTCCAGAATTGAAGCCCGTAGTTGGTCAGAAGTTCCAATCACTAGATTTTGCTTTCGCGTTTTACGATGTATATGTCCGTGATGAGATGGGCCATCACGAATCTAGAAATTGCCCACTGCTTAAAGAGATGGCGAACGAGAAAGAGCTTCGTAAGGGCAAGAGGAAATGTTGATGTATTTTGTACCTAAAAAACATTATTAGTTTTGGTTTTCGGTTTAGTCTTAGTATTCATTTCATTGTCTTAGTGTTATTAATCCTACCACTGTCAACAGTTTATGCATAATAATGTTACATTTTTAGTATGTTAATGTAAATTATTAGTAACGAAGTTGTACATTATTGTTTACAAGCAATTAACTTTCTGTACGTAATTATTCGAGTACAGTTCATTATTAGACACATTTTGTACATTACACATAATAACATTGCATTATTAAACTGTTGACGTACATTATTGTACGCAATGACTTAACTTGGTGTACATTATAATTCTGGGACAGTTCATTAATAAGCACATTCAGTACATTATCCATTTAATTTCATCCATTATACAATTTCTATTCTTTTTGTTTTACATTAATAGTAAAATTCAGTTAAGGTCTTCTACATTATTTTCTTCATTTTTTCACATTATTAAGCAGTACATTGACATTACTCGGTTCATTACATGCATTATATGTTTTGTGTCTATGACATCATACACTAGTACCAAAATATGCTTCTATTAGCAAGAAGTTCCGCATACTATGTATGGTTCAAAACAGACCAAGCAACAAGTCGTCTTTTTTCCCTACCAACATGAGTTATCAAAAAAAAAAAAACCCATAAATGTTTAAAGTAATATAAATAGCGTATCCAATGATTATCCATACGATCACTCCAGCGCCGAAACCCAGTTCATGCACGGCTTCCTTCTGCCGTGGAGTTAGGTTTTTTAAACAGGTAAGGAACTTGGTTGTGGTCCGTCGACAGTAGAGGTGGTCGACTTTCTTTCCCCTTGGCTTCCTAACCTCTGCGTCTTCACGAGAGGTACTAGTCTCGACCCTTTGCTGCTTAGCCAACCTCTCCCTGAACATTCTAGTATCGCAAGTGGAAGAACATCATCCATCGTTTCGTCAATGTCTAACCTAGGCTGCTTCGCTGCTGCCCAAAAATCAATAATGTATTGCATTAATGCACGATACAAACTGTATAATGTACAAAAGAAAGCACATAATGCACCAATGAATATTACATTCTATCAACCATTGACCTTTTATAAAACCGATGCATTTAAAGTAAAACAATAAACATAATGTAGACCACTCCCTACAATAATGTACAAATGCAGCAAATAATGTACAAACTGAATAATGCATAGTATTATCCAAATAATGTAAATAGTAGATGTTGTCTATTTCCTGCTACTAATCCATATATAGAATAAAGAAATAATGCATCAATTCAATTGAAATCATCCATTTAGATTACACACAACCAACAAATAATGATTCCTCTCATTGTGCACCAATCGTTTCATATGCACACCAATTCATGAAACACACAACAGTGACAATAATGCATCCTTTATCCATGGATACAGAGTTACAATGCACGATTTCTCATCAATAATGTAGCAAACACAACGAAAAATGCATCAGAACATGAGAAACAATTATTAAACCTTCTGACTGTGTTGGTTGACTTTTGAATGGTCTTCCTCGCTTCGTCATTGATGTTTTGCAGTACACAGCAACGAAATCAGTTCAATTCCTACATCCAGTTAGACCAAAATAAGAGATATTACACAATAATCAACCAAATCGTCAATAATGGAAAGAATCGACCACACACTGAACACAAATTCGAAAATTGCCAGAAACCAAACAAATCCGAACAATCTCGACAATATCCAGAAACCAAAACAAACATAATCGGACATTTACCACATACAACTCAACAATAAACTATAAAATTAACTAATTGACCGAACCCTAGTTCACACGCATACGATTTCATTTTTTTACCAGAAAAATTGATCCAAAAAATTCGTGCATTATTCGAAGAACGAAGTCAATCGATGACTATGCGGTCCAGAAATTGTCAAAAATCGACGCTTACAAGTGTTTTTACCCAAAAATGGGAACATCAAAAATCAAAACTTTAGAAACACGCCTGGTTGTCGAATGCGACGATTACCTTACTTTGGCGGACGAAACCCTCTTTTTGGAGATGACCGGTGATTTTTAATGGACGATTGCATTACTTCAGCGGATGGAGCCCTCGATTTGGAGATGACCGATGATTCTACCACGTTGTTACGGCGACAGACGATGGCGGAAGTTTCTTCTCGACATCAATTTGGGGCGGCTAGGGTTTTTTGTGGAGAGAAGAATTGAGGGAACGTGGTTGATGAGAGAGAGTAGAATGATGGAATGAGAATGGTATGTCAATCAGTTTTCCCAATAAATCCCGTAATTATTGTAATCCAGTGCCTTTTTACTCTTATACCCTCATAATGCACAAAATATGACCAATAATGCAACACGGGTTCAGGTTCTTAATCTTGATCTTGACCGTCCAAATCTCTAATCTAATGGTTGATATTATGAAGGAAATAGTATCTAAAGGGGTAAAAGGAGTTTAATACTATTTCCTTCTTAATCACATCCATTAGATTAGTATGATGGATGGACTAGATGAAGCCTCACAAAATCATCCCGTGTTGCATTATTAGGTTCATTATGTGCATTATATGGGTAAAATTGTAAAACAGCCATGAATTAAAACGGCAGGAGCGAGATTTAAGCAATCCTTCCATATGCTCACTCTCTCTCTCACTCCAAACGTCTCTTCCCATCAGCCCACGATTCTCAAATCGTCTCCCCCATTTCAAACTAGGAAAAACCCTAGCCGCTGCTCAAATTGAAGAGACACCACCACTCCCGCCGATTTTTCACCGTGAAAGCACCGTCGGTCGACGATTCGTAGTTCTAATGTGATTCCTTCGCCGCGCGATGATAGATTTACAGTTGACAACAAGGCGGGTTTCAAAAGTTCCGATTTTTGGTAAGAGACACTTCTAATCGTCAATTTTCGTCATTAAAACAGTGACGATTTTTTCACACATTTGGTCGACACATTTAATGATTCAATTTTTCGTAATACCCACTGTTAATCGCCTATTTTCACCGCCGACACACAACCTAATCGTCGATTATTGATAGGGTTCATTTTTTCGTAATACCCACTGTTAATCGCCTATTTTTTCGTAATACCCACTGTAAATCGTAAAATCGTGTTCATTTTTTATAGGGTTCTGTCCATTATTGAAGTTTGTAGTGAATGACTGGTTTCCAATTGTGTATTGGGCGATTTGGTAGATGAAATCGTATCTGGGTTGATTTTTGGTTTGTCTTGCATTTGCCTTTATATTCATTCGTGCATTATTTGATGCAATGTGTACATTATTGTAGGTAGTGGTGTGCATTACTTTTTTGTTTGAATCTACATCAGTCGGTTTGATAAAATGCCTTAAAATTGAGTGAAATTTGTATTCATATTTGCATTATTTGTTGCCATTTGTACATTATTGTAGGGAGTGGTGTAAATTATTGTATGGAGTGGTGTACATTATGTTTTTTGTTTTACTTTAAATGCTTCGGTTTTATAAAAGGTCAATGGTTGATAGAATGTAATATTCATTGGTGCATTATTTGCTTACTTTTGTACATTATACAGTTAGTATTGTGCATTAATGCGATACATTATTGATTTTCGGGCAGCGGCGAAGCAGCCTTGGTTAGATATTGACGAAGCGGTGGATGATGTTCTTCCACTTGCGATTGCGCAAAAGTTCAGGGAGAGGTTGGTTGAGCAGCAAAGGTCCTATTGCCTCCCGTCTGATTTCCAAGAAGGAAAAGGCTATAAAGGAGGCTACTAGGCCTCTTAGACGGTGCAAGGCTTGCGATGAGATGGGACATCACGACTCTAGAAACTGTCCAATGTTTAAAGAGATGGCGAAGGAGAAAGAGCTTCATAAGGGCAAGAGGAAATCTTGATGTATCTTGTACCTAAAAACATTATTAGTTCTAGTTTTCGGTTTAGTCTTAGTTATCATTTCGTTTCGAATGTGTTATTAATCCTACCACTGTCAACAATTTATGCATAATAATTATACATTTTTAGTCTGTTAATGTACATTATTAGTAACGAAGTTGTACATTATTGTCTACAAGCACTTAACTTTCTGTACTTAAATAAAGGGAGTAATGCACAGAAAATCATTATTAATGCAAGACTATTGTTCGATAATGCACGTTAACAAAGTAATGGAATAATGGTATAAATAAAGGGAGTAATGCACAGAAAATCATTATTAATGCAAGGCTATTGTTCGATAATGCACGTTAACAAAGTAATGGAATAATGGTATAAAAAAAGGGAGTAATGCACAGAAAATCATTATTAATGCAAGGCTATTATTCGATAATGCACATTAACTCCCGAAAAATGCAAATTTATTATGCATAAAATGTTCACAGCGCTAGAAATAATAAAACTAAGACAACGAAACAAATAATAAAACTGAATACAAGACGAAAACTAATTTTTTAGGTACAAAACACATCAAGCTTTCCTCTTGCCTTTACTAAACTCTTTCTCCTTCGCCATCTCTTTAAGCATTGGACAGTTTCTAGAGTCGTGATGTCCCAACTCATCGCACGCCTTACAACGTCTAAGAGGCCTACTAGCCTCCTTTACAGCCTTTTCTCTCTTTGAAATCAGTTGGCTCGCGGAGCTGCTAGCATGACCCTTGGTCTTTACAACATCCGGAGGATGGACCTCTACTACTTCAGGCCTTGGCATTCCATAAAACTCTTCAATCATGCGCCTCTTTTCAAAGGCCGACGTTGGAGGAGTTCCAGCTTGAAGAGAATTAACAAGTTCTTCCAAACCACCTACGAATGCACGAAGCACGTCAATGTCCGTCTCAAACCGTCGAATAAAACCGTAGAAAAGCGATATCCCTTGATTTGAAACAGTATAACGAACACTATACATAAATAAAAGCATATCAGAATTTATTTTCATTATATGATATCAACCATACATTACATATAAGAAAGAATGCATTATACACTGTTATTCGTACATTATATAAATCCAAAATTACAACACAGCAGAGGCGAGAAAAAAAAATAAACACTAAACCCTAATACATGAGACTTGTCGCCTAAGCAAAATACTAAACCACATCCACCAATTACTGCTAAAGCCTACTGGACTAACTTCTTCCATTGTTGAACAACACGAATTCGATAATATGGCACGATACGGGGCTGCTCCAATCCAGAAAAGACTACTATTCGTACATCATAACACAGCAGCCGAGAAAACAAAATAAACACTAAACCCTAAACCACATCCACCAATTACCGGTAAAGCCTACTGGATAGTTTCAAGTTACATAAACCTTCTTCCATTGTTAACGTCAATTATGGAACTAGTACCAATTAACAGATACAGAAAATCAAAAAGGGTTGCGTTAATATGTGTGATATGGAAATTAATGAAACGTTGATACAATAATCAAATACTTTTCGACAAATTTACCTTCTTCCATAGTTGAATCATAAGCTTCGTCCATTGTTGAAGAACCACCTTCTTCCATTGTAGTAAAGATAATCTTCCCGGAACTCTCCAAAAAATAATTCTACAAGTTTCGCACGATCGCACTATTTGTTAAGACCAGAATTTTCGAGAATGAAGAACGATGAAAGATTAATCGCTGCAAGATGAAAGAGAATGGAGAATGGAGAACGATGAAAGAGAAGAGACAATTCTGTACTATGAATGAAAAAAACCGCTGCAAGATATTGTGAGGGAGAGAATCATGGACTTACCATAACCGACGTCAATGCATATCCCCTAAACGCCCTTCTATAATTTTTTAATGAATAAAAATGATTAAATCAGGAACTAATTTCAGCCTTTAGATCTTAATAATGGATGGGGGAGATTAAAAAGGAAAAAGCACAAAAGATGGGAAAAGTATATGAATACATCCCTATATATATATATATATATATATATACTAGTATAACAACTAATTTTAAAGTTACAACGTACATCCAACCACGTGCTGCCACATGGCACGAAAAATGCAATATTGTATACAAAAAAATGCAATACGCATTTGTAGAAGCTATAAATGAATTTCGGCAGATTGCATTTTTGTTATATGCAGATTGCATTTTTTATTGTTAAGTTTTGCATTTTAGATATTGACTGTTTAAATTGCATTTTATATATAGACGGATTGCATTTTTATATGTGAAAATGCAAAACTTAACAATAAAAAATGCAATTTATGTGAAAATGCAAAACTCAACACTATAAAATGCAATTTACATACAACAAAAATGCAATCTGCGAAAATGCATGTACAACTAGATTGCATTTTTGTGTTTAAAATATTGCATGTTTTGTGCCACATGGCAGCACCAGATTGGATGTACGTTGTGACTCTAAATAAGGGGGCACCCTAGTGCTCCCCTATATATATATATATATATATATATATATATATATATATATATATATATAGTTGTGATCAATGTCGAACCCTTCTTAAAGACCGAACTAGAGACCAAATTTGGGCCACTCATTTTTCTTAATCTTATGGTTATGATTAATTTAGAATTAATTTAATATTTTATTAAATAAAAACTTTTTAATTTTTTTTTTTTTTTTAAAATTTTTTTAAAAAATTTTTTTTTTTTTAGAATTTTTTTTTATTCGATAAAAACTTGCTGGAGTAAATAATGAACTATATTCACTACATAATGAACTAAATGAATGTATGTTATGAAGTAATTTTTCGCATTCATTATATACTGAATTTACTTCAACTGAAAGATAATTATGTCATAACACATTATGAAGTAATAAAATAATAAAATGAAGTAATAAACTAATGAAATGAAGTAGTAAACTAATGAAATGAAGTAATAACATAACTGAATGAAGTAATAAACTAACGGAATGAAGTAATAGCATGACTGAATGAAGTAATAAACTAACGGAATGAAGTACTAAACTAATAGAATGAAGTAATAACATGATTGAATGAAGTGATAAACTAACGGAATGAAGTAATAACCCTAAACCCAACTGAAAGATAATTATGTCATAACACATTATGAAGTAATAAACTAATGGAATGAAGTAATAACATGACTAAATGAAGTAATAAACTAACGGAATGAAGTAATAAACTACTCCCTCCGTCCCGCTTAAGATTACACGTTTTCCTTTTTAGTTTGTCCCAACTAAGAGTCTAAGATGACACATTTCCTTTTTTGGTAATTTTCTCTCTCCAATTAATACATTCAACCACTTTTTCTCACTCCTATTAAAATATCAATCTTTCTTTATCTCTCTACTTTAATACTTACACCCACCTTCTCTTTCCCCAATTAAACACTTTAATCAATAACTCCTAAAACCCCGTGCCGGCTAAGCAATGTATCATCTTAGCCGGGACGGAGGGACTAACAGAATGAAGTAATAGCATGAATAAATGAAGTAATAAACTAATGGAATGAAGTAATAGCACGACTGGATGAAGTAATAAGCTCATAACAATAACATGACTGAATGAAGTAATAAACTAACGGAATGAAGTAATAACCATAAACCCAAATGAAAGATAATTATGTCATAGCACATTATGAAGTAATAAACTAATGGAATGAAGTAATAGCATGACTGAATGAAGTAATAAACTAACGGAATGAAGTAATAAACTAACGGAATGAAGTAATAAATTTTGTTTATAAAAAATTAAAAAAAAATTTAAAAAAAATTAAAAATGTTTTTATTTAATAAAATATTAAATTAGTTCTAAATTAATCATAATCATAAGATAAAGAAAATTGAGTGGCCTAAATTTGATCTCTAGTTCGGTCTTTAAGAATGGTTCGACATTGATCACAACTCTCTCTATATATATAAGAAGGGCCAGCACTTTTTTGCAATAGGGTAAAATATGTTTTTCTTGTAAGGGGGAGTATGATCAACTTATAATAATCAGTTTTTGTTTGTTATCTTTCTTTAGAAAAATATAATGATAAGATTGAAAATTTACACACGATTCGCCATTAAAGCATATGAATCAACTTATAACAATTTCTCTTTCTCCGCGCAATTTTTGTTGTATAAATGTGACCAATAATTTCACTCAATCCACAAATTGTCACTCAAATCAATTTGCAATTTGAACATAAAAACTAATTTCATAAAAATAGGGATTATTACTTATTGATTAGGTAAAATTAACCACTTAATAATAACAAATTCAACTAAAAATGAAACAGGTCTATAAATTTGTTAAATAATGCAAGAATCAGACCACTCGGGATTCGCTAATTACCGGGACCTCTTTTATTGATTGGTTCTGAGATGGCTAATCTCAGAGGTACAAGCCAAATACAACCATGGTAACTTGATTACACACTAAGTACAATGTTACAAGCGGAAACCCTAGACTAAGCTTAAGAACTCCTTGGTTCTTGAGAGTCCATCTTTTCTGGTTGTACCTGCACACTTAGTAGCTGAATTAGTCACATAAGAAAATGATCCCGAATGATCTAAACACAAAAGAGACTAAGTCAGAGAATCGGGCCACGAGTGGCTCAAGTCACAGCAGTGACTGCACTAGGCCCCACACCTCCCCAATCCTCACAGCAAGTCACAAAGTAGAGCACCGTTGAACAAACTCAAACCAGAGATCAGTGGAACCCTAGATCTCACCGGTCAACGTACACCACGGCCGTCTCACACACGGACTCGGCCACACAGCTTCAGAACACAGCCAAGAACACAAGATCCCTCACCACACACCCCAAGCACTTCGGGATTGGTCACTGACCGAAGACCAAACCCTAGAATGAGAAGGAAACCGAAAAAGTTGCCTAACACTCAATCTACACTGGTGGAACCCTCAAGGAATGAGAAACATCGGTGGAACAGAAAGCTTGAAGGAAAACTCCGGCTAAGTTCGCCGGAATCTTAGAGAGAATGGAGAGAGAGAAGGCGGTTTCTGGAAGCAAGAGAGAGAGCGAGATTGAAGCGAATGAGAGAAGCCAGACGGCCTTCTCTCACTTAACAAACACAACACTCATCCAACGGCTGAGAGCCACGATCCGCGTGGAGTTGTCAGGTGTCACACATCCAGCCACTCTGGATAAGTAAACGGGTCAGACTCGATTTGGGCCAACAATTAATCATATGGGCTCAGCACGGACCAGCCCAATCAATTAATAAAGGAAGCCCAAAGCAAGGAGTCCAATATTTAACAAATAGGAGTAATGAGTAACTTTGGGGAGAAAAGTAGAAGAATGTGGTATGGAGATTTAATGAAACCAAAATCTAAACATGGATGCTTTGGATTTATTCATTACAAAAGGGAATTTTTATCTTATAGTATGACAATAATTTTTTTAAAATTTTATTCAATTTTTATTTAATTTTAATTTTTTATTTTTGTTGGTGAGTGAAACTTCTTTGTCCTTTTTTTGTCTTTGTTTTTAAACCAAGTATAGTATTTATACACACCCTTGAGTAAGTTTTCGGTTAAGGTAAAACTGACGCTCCTATTAAAAAAAAATTGTGTGTTTTATTATTGTAACTTTTTTAGGTGAAAATTTTGTTGTATGTATTGTTTTTTTTAGTTTGAAATATTATTAATCGGGTTTGAGTTGTTGTAAAATCACATATTTCTCGTGGATAAGATTGACGGATAATGTCAGGAAGCGTGTTGTTTTTTTATGCCTTAGAGCATCCCCATCCGTACTCTTAGCTAAGAGCACGGAAGTGGGCCCGGACCCACTTTAACTCCTTGTCCTAAGCTAATAGCACAACACCCACATCCGTGCTCTTAGCTAAGGACAAGCTCAAGGGTCCCACCATTCTATTATTCAATTTAAATACTCCAATTATTAAAAACATTTCTATATTATAAAAATACATTAAAAAATAAAAATTACATAATTAAAATTCTAAAAAATAAAAATTACATAATTAAAATCCTAAAAAATAAAAATTACATAATTAAAATCTTAAAAAATAAAAATACATAATTAAAATCCATGAAAATAAAAAAATACATAATTAAAATCCTACAAATTAAAAATTACACACGTGGAAGACTAGTCCTCTATCCCTAATTGCCTCTTGAGACCCCGGATCATTTGCTCATGTGTTGCAAGTTGTTCCAAAGTCATCTTAGACGTATCGTTCAAATAGAGTTGGCCCAAGAGGGTCTACAACGTGTTGTTCGGAGGTGGAGGAGGCACAAAGGGAGCGGGGATGGGGGCGGATGGAGTCGAGGCGCGACGGCGGGTGGCCGTCGCCTTCTTCCTTCCTTGCGGCCGGCGGGAACTGCTCGGGCCAGCGTTGGGGCTACCCAAGTTAGTTCCGGCAAGCTGGGTAGCCACATCATCGGAGGCGCCGTCGGATAGGGCTACCGACCTCGACCGTTTGCTGGAGGAGCTGGAGGAGGATGCTACTACGCCGCCCTTATACTTCGGATGTAGGCGCCCCTCCTGCCAACAATCGAGGTACTTGAACGCTTTGAACTCCATGCGTTGGTAGGTCGCCAAGGCGGCGGTGATGATGTCGAGCTCGCTCGTGCCGCTCCCCGCCGACCACTCTTCCTGGAGGTAATACCCCTGAAACTTCTCGATTGCCTCGTTGCATCTGTAGATGCAATTGCGCACCGTACTATCATTGCGATAGATGGTTCCCCCCGGCCGGGTTTCATTGTAAAGACGAGTGATGCGCTACCAATACGTTTCCCCGGTTTGGTTCGTGCCAGTCTCCGGATCTTCGGAGACTGCCAAGTAGGCTTTGAACATCGCCATCATCTCACCCGCAGTGTACGGGGTGCTAGTGCCACGAACAGGATGAGTAGGAGTAGGAATAGAAGTAGGAGTAGGAGTAGAGTTGTTGCTCCCTCCCGATCCGGGTTCGGGTGCCCACCCAAACCCGGAGGTATTTTGGTCGTGCACCGGGTAAGGACGGTAGCCACCTGGAGCTTGCGAACCTTGGGTTTGAGGAGGGGCCGTAAATTGTGTTTCCGGACTAGGGAATGTGTCGGAGTCGAACCAATCGTGGTTCCAACCGCGATTGCCGGAGGGGTGATCGCTGGAGCCGGGCATTGTGTAGTGTGGTGGGAATTTAGATGAGAGAATATGAGAAAAAAGATGAGAGATGTAGATGATAGAATAGATGAGAATGTGATTTTTTTTTGTGTTGAAGTGGGGGTATTTATAGATGAAAATGTGAATATTGGGGGAAAAAAATTGAAAATAAATTAATAGTGGGTAGAAAACGGATATAATTTTTTGGAAAGTGGGAAAATATTTTTTTTTTTATTTAAAAACATTTTTTTAAATAAATTTCAAATTTTTAAAAAAAATAAAAATAAAAATTCGAAATTTCCAACGGCATAGCCGTTGGCCAATCAGACTCTGCCACGTAAGGGTGCTCAGCGGCATGGACGTGCTCTTAGCTAAAAGCAGCGTCGTGCCGCTGGCACGGACGGACGACGCCTGCTTAGCGGCACGGATGGACGGACGAAATTTTTTTCACCGCCGTGGATGCTCTAATTTCTTATATTCATTTACAGGTTTTAAATAGTAGTGGCTTTGGGTATACTATTTGATTTTGTTTACACGTTAATTTCGTTATTTTTGTCATTGTTTCTATTCTGATATAGTTTCTTTATTTTATTATGTAATTTTGTTTCTCGAACTAATTAATCTAATTAATGTGGTAGGTAACACATCCACATTCATCTAAATTCCTCTTGCGTAATAATGATAAACATTCCTATATGTTTTCCAACAACACATTCATTAGTCTAATTTGACATCATTACATATGCTTAAGCAAATAACAAAGGCCTTCAGAATAAATACATCAACTAATTTTGGGTATATTTGCAGTGAGACCATGAGATGGAAAGACCAAAAAGTTATATATATAAACATAAATAATTAAATAATACTACTAGTAATAATTTTATACAATGATTACCTTTTTTGTATCTCTTTTCCCTACTAAAAAGTAGTACGAGACCATTATTTGAATTTGTCCCACAATTTTGGCTTTTAAATAATCAATCACAAGTTTAACCACATCATGATCAATTATTACTATAGGCAATAATACACAAGTTCTTAAAATTAGCAATGTTTATATTAATGCTACCATTAATTACGTGATAGTTGAGCACTTGTGTGGCTTGTAATACTATTCAGTTTTTCCAAAAACATTAAGATTTTAATATGAATAGCATAAACATAATTACATAAAGTAAGCATTTACGTAAAATAAATAAAGAAGTAATTGTAAATTGAATTTGAGTGAAAAGGATGATTGGCGAAAAGAAGGAAAGATGAGGGACTGAAATGCAAAGGGATATGTAACCATTGGTTTGGGTGCGATGTATGGACCCGCCCACAGCGAAGTACTACCTCACATGGTCTGCTTGTCCATATCACACGGGTGGCGCCCCCGCTAGGGTATTTCAACGGGGAAGATCTTCGTTGTTTTCGAACAAATTTAGTGTTGCCGATGAACTTTGCCGTGATCTTTGACAATGTACCACGCCTTTTTGTACTTAGACAATTTTTTTCCAAATTATGAAAGGCTCTAAGAGCATCCTTAACCCTGTCCCGGATCTGGGCCACAAGTCCCCTCCACGTCATCATTCCCTCAAATTAGGGATTCGAGGCCACAACTCCATTAACACCGCAGGCCACAACTCGGGCCACAACTCAGACCACAACTATTCATTTCACAACATATTTTAATCGTAAAATAGAATACGTTGAACAATTAAAATCGGGAAAATTCATTGTTCAGTCAGAAAATAGGAAAAGAAAATTACAAATCCTAGAAAAAAAAATTACCAATACTAGAAAAAGAAAATTACCAAACCACAGCGTCCTCGGAGACGTCGACATAGTTCTTGGCCAGCCACATTGTCTCCCGCGGACTATACTTCTTCGGCCCATCCTCATCGGCAACCTTGCCCTTGCCCTTGCCCCTCCGTTGAGCGGGCTCTATATCGCTGATATCGTACTCATCAGTGCTAACTGGCGATTCCATGTCCATATTGGTAGGCAGCCCGGGACTAGGCGTTGCATCTGGATCGGGTGTCGGCGGCACTTGCCAGTTCTGGGAGTTCACGAAATCGTCCATCTGGCGTTGGTCGCTGTTAAACCAATCCATAGAACTCAAAAAGTCTTGAAATGCTAGAGGATTGAGAGTAAGAGTTTGTGTGGAAGAGTATTAACAATGGAGCAAATATAGTGTATAAATAGAAAAACAAAAAAAACAAAAAACAAAAAAAACAAAAAACAAAAAAAAATTGAAAATGTGTGGGGACTTGCGGCCCGGCCCGAACGCAATTAACGCCGGGACGGGCCGCATGGGGTGCGGCACGGGCACGCATAACGCCGGCCGGGACGGGACTCGGGAGCGGCCCCGGGACGCAACTGTGTCCTCGGGACCATCCCGGGCCGGGACGCAAGGAGCTCCAACGGTGAATTCGGGCCGGGACTCGCGAGTTGCGGCCCGGCCCGGCGGCGTTATTGATGCTCTAAGAGCTTATTTTCGAAGACAATCAATGCTCAGCCATATCGCAAGAAAATTATTGTCGCGAGCAGCGAATTTGGTGATACGTTTTGTATCCAGGACCGATGATTCGGAGATGTTCGTAATCCCAATCGAGTATCATGGTTGGTTTTTTTTATTGTCGCATGTATATGTTGTTGGCAATTGAAACTAAAAAAATACTTCCTCCGTCCCACTTTAGGAGTCCCGGTTTATCATTTTTTGGTGTTCCACTTTAGGAGTCCCGGTTGGAATATTTCATAAATGGTATTAAGTCTCACATTCCACTAACCTTTTTCCAGTCATATTTTATTATAAAACTAATATAAAAAAGTAGGACCCACATTCCACTATCTTTTTTCACCAACTTTTCTTTACATTTCTTAAAACCCGTGTCAAACTCAACCGGGACTCCTAAAATGGGACAGAGGGAGTATATTGCAACAATTCCACATCGGTGTATGAAGAGAACTGAAATCACTATATAAGTTTTATGCGCCCCTCCTTCTATTACCAATTGGTTTTAGGATGGAACTCATGGATTTCTATCTGATATTGTCAAGAGGAGCGCCAGTGCCTTCCTTTCTTTCATTGTTGTTGTTATAGAACATATGTAACAGTGATGATTATGTAACAGTGATGAGATATCATGTCTCTTATAATTCTTTATGTATTTTCAAGACAAATTTTTAATTAAATTTAATTACTATTCTAATGTAGAATTCAAATTATTGAAAATATTGCAAAAGAGAAGCATAATTTAAGTTTGAAAGGATAACAGAGTGTCGTAAAATGGCAGAGAATATTTCTGAAATAAATTATCCCAAACTCAGAGAACTTTAATGAAACTTTCATAAGAGCACTCCCAATGCTCTCCCTAAAAACTCCCTTATTTCTCCCTAACTCCTGCCACATCAGCGCCACATCAGCACCAAAATTTATCCCCAGTTTTTAGCCAACTGCTCCAATGGTTTCTCCCTTATTTCTCCCTAACTCAACATTTCATTTTTACATCATTACTAATTTAATTGTTTTATTTTTATATATAATAAAGCTAGCTAATTTATAAGACAAGACAAATAATAGTAATAAAGTTCGTTGTATTAAACACGAGTAAAAAATTACAACGACGAAAATTAAAAAAAAAATAGGGGGGAAATTATTTTAAATTAATTATTAAATTTTAAATTTATAGGGGGGAAATTAAAAAAAAAAAAAAAACTATTTTTATCGCCGGATTATCGCCCACAGTGGTCGGCGATAATCCGGCGAATTTTCGGGATTCGAGAATTAACGCCGGATTATCGCCGATTCCTCCCCATTGCCGGCGATAATTGGCGATAAAACGCCGGATTTAACGCCGAGTGCATTGGGAGTGCTCTAACATTATATGAGGTTGCCAAATTAATATAAATTGCAATAATTAAACGACGCAAATAGTTCTTTTCTTTAAAAAAAAGAATGAATATTTCCTTTTGAGCTAATAAGATAGGATATACTTGATCTTGGACAAGCTAAGTAGGCTCCCTTTATGTTTGTATAATCAATTATTACCCCCACAAAATTCTCGTACATAGCTATTGGTCCCAATAATTATATCCCAAAATAGGCTATGCTTATCCAATCTGGTCACTATTACTAACCATAAATATTTGGAAAATATTTTCATCTTCTTCCTAATAATCAAAATAACGAATTATTGAATCTACATTTTAGTGGTACTATAAAAATTTGTCTCAACTTTGAAAATATTTATTTTTCTAATATTTTATAATTGAATTATTTCTAACAGTAGTATTTCTTAAGTCCATAATCAATAATCTTGATTTTCTCCTTGGATATCTACAAAATTGCACTCCCTCTATCTGCGAATAGGAGTCCCGCTTTTCCATTTTAGTCTGTTTCGTGAATATGAGTTCCGATTTACTTTTGTCATAAATGGTAATAAGGTCTCACTTTTCATTAAACTACGTTTATCGGTCAAATAAGATTAACCGGCATGTCATTAGCATATTAAAAAAAATTAAAAATTCTTCCATGCGGTCTCTCTCTCTCTCTATCTTTGACATGAGGTTGGGTGGTGGGGGTGGTGGGCAAACACAGACCGAATGGTCTCTCCATTCATTTCACCATTCAGCCAATGAGATTAATCGGTTGATATATATATATATTTTTAAAATTTATATATTTTTAATATATTATGTTAAAAAATTATACCAAAATTTATAATTTTTTATCTTCTATAAATAGAGACCACATTTGTTATAGTTTTGCAAAAAGAAAATATCATCTTTTCTCCTCCTATAATCCTTATTTGATACTACGGTTTCATAAAGTATTTTTTAGTTTCCTTTGTTGCTAACTACTAAGGATGATGAGATTAATATATTCTCCGATTCCCCAAATTTCAATCCTTCTCAAAACTTCAATCCTTTCCAAAATTTCAATCCTTTCCAAGATTATTTTCCTAGCTTTTGACGATGGGATTATTATTTTTAGTTTGTCATTTATTGTGTCTTTTTTTAAATTTTACTGCACAATAATAAATATTTTGTGTATTAATATTATTATTAAAAATAATATAAAATAAATATATAATGGAGTGGTTGGATGGTCACTGATGAACCATAAAAAATAGTGTGGTTGGGTTGAATGAATATTGATGATGTGTAAGATGATGTGGAGAAGATAAAAATTAATTAAATATTGAAAAAGTGGATGATTGGGTTGGATTGGATGATTGTTGATAAACTAGATGTTACTCATTTCACTCACATTTCATTTAAACTAATATATACAATTAAGACGCATATTCCACTAATATTTTTTCACGCACTTTCTTTTAACATTTCTATATCTATATAATGAAGTGAGTTCTTATCACTTCCACTCACAAAACTTTAGCTACTTTTTTTTCCATCTCACTCATATTTCATCAAATTTACATTAAAATTTATGCTTGTTATTATACAGAGAGAGTATTATTTTTACAACTTACCAATTTGATCTCAATCGTTTCTATTTATATAAAATTTTATTTCTTCCATTCCAAATCATGAAATGATGTTGTATAAAGATGACTTATGTAAAAAGAGATTTTATATGTGAATATTATTGATTTTTATTTTACGTAAGAATAAATATTTGAAAATAATTGATTAAACTAGTACAAGTTTTAAAAAACAGTAATAGGTTGGAAAAACTGAAAATTGATAAATTTTACTACTACTGTTATTTAATAGAGAATTAATAAAATCACTAAAAATCAAAATAAGTTTGATCTTTATCCCTAAAACTAATAATGGTACTCAAAAAAGTGAAATATAATTAGTGCATGGTTGCCTATAGACATTGAGAAATAAGCAAAATAATTGTAGCAAAATAATTGTAGCACACTCTTTCTCCACTCTTTTTATAAACTCCTCTTCAGCTGAAAACCAGACTTCACCAACTGAAGAAGAGAGAGAGAAAGAGATGGCGAAGGAACTGAGCGAAGAGGCGGCGGCGCACCACCACCACGGCAAGGACTACGAGGACCCTCCCCCCGCGCCTCTCCTCGACTTGGGCGACCTCAAGCTCTGGTCCTTCTACCGCGCCTTAATCGCCGAGTTCATCGCCACCCTCCTCTTCCGTCATCGGCCACAAGAAGCTCTCCGCCGCCGACCACTGCGACGGCGTCGGCATCGCCTGGGCCTTCGGCGGCATGATCTTCATCCTCGTCTACTGCACCGCCGGCATCTCAGGTCATGTCTCATCAATTAAATTCCATTCCCCCCCAAAACCCTAAAAAAATCCCCAAATTTTACAAACCCTAAAACATAACTGATAACCAAATTCAGGTGGCCACATCAACCCTGCGGTGACGTTCGGGCTTTTCCTGGCCCGGAAGGTGTCGCTTATTCGGGCCGTGGGCTACATTGTGGCTCAGAGCTTGGGCGCCATCTGCGGCGTGGGTTTGGTGAAGGCTTTCATGAGAAGCTTCTACAACAGGCTCGGCGGCGGAGCTAACTCCCTTAACACAGGGTACAATAACGGAACGGCGCTCGGAGCTGAGATCATCGGCACTTTCGTGCTCGTCTACACCGTCTTCTCCGCCACAGGAGCGCGCGTGACTCTCACGTGCCGGTAACCTCTTCAATTCAATTGTAAAAATTCAAAATTGGAAGTTGATTTTGTTTCAATTTTAGGTTTTGGCGCCGCTGCCGATCGGATTTGCAGTTTTCATGGTGCATTTGGCGACGATTCCGATCACCGGGACCGGGATTAATCCGGCGAGGAGCTTTGGGGCGGCGGTGATCTACAACAACGGGAAAGTGGATATTGGGTGTTGATTAATAAAGTTTTGATCTTGATTTTGATTTTTGATTGATTGTGGATTGCAGTGGATATTCTTGGTGGGGCCGATGGTGGGAGCGGCGGCGTATCACCAGTATATATTGAGGGCCGCGGCGATCAAGGCGTTGGGATCGTTCAGGAGCAATGCGAGCCACTGATCAGGAGAATAATTGGATTAAATGATTATTGTGTGTTTAATTTATTTGTTTATCTATTTGTTTGGATTTCTGTGTGTATTTCACTCTGAATTCTCAACCTGTGTATTAATAATTGATCTAAGTATTTTGTAAATTATGTAATGCTTCGTTCTCTCTTTCTTCGTTAATTTAAATTTCAAGTACAAGCATAAAATATGAAAATGTCAGTAGTTGAATATTAAGCGAAATATAATTGTTTTTAAAATTAATTTAATAATAAAATATGGGTAAAATATGTTAATGTATTGTGGTGCTTATTTTTCATTTATTGTAAATTGAAATGAGAGTTTTAATAATCGGCAAATCGAAACAGCAAAAAGTACTACTCTTATTGGTGTGACACGACCTCCAAATCTCTATCATTTCCCATTAAAAAAATAGGTCATTAACTAAATGAATGAGGATTGGAGGTCACTCTCACTACGAATAATTTCTATTAACAATTATTTATATAAAAATTATGAGGAACTTAGGTAGGGTTTGGGATGGACCAATCTCATCATCGATCATGAGTGCATGAAAATTGTATATTAAGTTTGACTTTTGAAGTTGTCGTCAATCCTATGATGTGGCAACTCATCTAAGTTCTCTAGAGTTGAGATTCACTTTCTCATGTTAATTGGCAACCATGTCTGCTGCACTATCTAAATATTCAGATGACGACAACCTTATTTATTATCGTATGCAATTACACACGTTCTATTTTCTGAATCTATACCTTAGAAAAGATGGTATTGCATGCTTTTATGTCTAAATTTGCAAATTTAATAGGATGAATAAGAAAAGATGATATTGCATGCTTTTGTAGCTAACACTTGCATACACCTTAGCAATAATTTAATGACATAAATTGAGTACAATGAAGGAATGAGGTGGAAAGCCTATCTAATCCTAACTTTTATTGGTGATGGACCAACCAATAGAAGAATGCCACGTGTAAATTTTAACTAGGAAGAAATGAAGAATGCTTTATCCAAAGGCATCATATGGTATAGAAGTATCAACTATAATCTAGAAAGGTCTCTGCAATTATAGAGAGGAGTCACTGAATATTGACCACTTTATATGGGAGAGACAAAAAATAAAATTTCAAAATGTACAACATACTACTAAAGGAAAATGAAAATGTCTTTGCTTGTAATTTAGTTGGCATCACAATCAAATTTATACAAAACATTAATAATTTAGATAAAAAGATGGAACATTTAGGAAATTTTACCAAGTTATTAAGCCGTTTGAGAGACACTAACCTCATGTATTTGTTCTTTTGAAAGCTAATAAGAAGAGATGATTAATCAATAGGATAAACTCTACACGTATTGTGTTATTCAAAAGTATCACAAACTTTGGAATATTCGAAAAAGTTATGCCCTTTAAAAAATATGAGCATAAATACCACTTTCATAAAATAAAGTAAATTATAGGACTATATATATTATTGAGTGAGATCTTATAGACACCATCTTATCTAGTAGTACTACTACTACTATGTAGATTTTATATAAATTAAGTTACTTATATAAAGGAGTGAGATCTTATTGACACATTCTTATCTAGTAGTACAACTCACTAAATAAATAAAATTATTTGTATATGCAAGTGAGATCTTATTGACACTTTTCTTATCTAGTAATAGTACTATGTAAATGATCACACATTATATTATATTCATGTGACTAACATGATATACTTAAATATTTATATTTTTATTAAGCAATTTAAAAGGACGACATGTTAGTATTTTGAAAATAATAGTAAAGCAACTTAAACATTTTTATATTTCTTTATTTATTACTTTGTATTATTTTCTTTATTCATTTAATACAATCAATCAGTAGTTCTTTGTCTTTAAACACATTAACCAATAATAACCAATAATTTCTATAATTGTATGCCAAAAATGTGTTAAGTACTATTTTACATAAGATGTATTTATATTTTATAGTATGGCTATAGAACTCCAAGACCACCATGGCTCAACAATGCGAACTAATAATGATCATCTACCTCACAGAGTTCAACAAGTGAGCGTGAGACATAGTTAATCACGCTCGGGTCAAATAACTAGGTTTAGAGCATCTCCAATGGTACTTCGGCCAGAAATCGGCCAGCAGTTTCTCCCCCTGCCACGTCAGCAGCACTAAAAATCCACCTGCCACATCAGATTTAGGCCAGCCGCAATAAAAATAATTCAAAAAATACTACATTTATGGAATTAAAATCACAATACGGAATTAAATTTACGACATATATACGGGAAAAGTTCGTTAATTTTATTTAAATTAAAAAAAGTACATTAACTAAAAATCAAAAAAATTACATAATAAAAAAAATCCGGGCTTCCACACACGAGCCACCGCCCCACTCTACTCCTCACTAATTTATTAAAAAAATACATTAAAAAATATTAGTATGCCTTAAATCTGTTATAGTTTGCCGCTAGCCGAACGGGGGTCGGTATGACATATTTCTGTTTTAGTTCTTAATTTTGTATTGGGCCTAGTTATTGTTGTCCATCGTTAGATGTTGCTCTTGTACAGAAATTTAGAGAGAGAGAAAATCGCGTTTATATAGATTTTTTTTTAAAAAAAAAAATTTGAAAATCGACGCTGGCCGATCGGCACGCCACAATGGCGGCCAGCGCATCGGCTAGCGCCGGTCGATCGGCCAGCGGACGCCGATATTTTGGCCGATTTAGCGCTGGCCGACTCCAATGGTTCGGCTAGCCGATCGGCCAGCGTGACGAATCGACTAGCCGGTCGCTAGCCGACCATTGGAGATGCTCTTATCCACTTGTTTTCTATTTTATAGAAAATCTATCGTACAAAAATATAAACTTTTAGAACACGCCAGTTTAAGTGAGGTCGTATGTCCGTGAGAAGTAGTGAGGGGAGTGCTTTATTTAGGTAGTCTATAGGAGAAAAATCTTGTTTTCTTTTATTATTTTTTAGAAATTTCCAGTATATTCATTAAAAATTACTACTCCATGAAGCCCAACGGAAATTACACCTATATTTGATAGCTCGTTTTTACAATTACTCTCATTTCCCAAAATTAAACCCTTTCTAAAACCCTAATTCCCTTCCCTCACACTCAGACTCAATTTCACTGCAAAAATGGCTGCGAGATTCAAAGAGCTGATCAAAAAGTACGGCAAGGTAGGAATCGTGGTGCATTGCTCGGTCTCCGCCGCCTCAGTTTCCGGCCTCTACCTCGCGATTAACAACAACGTCGATGTGGAGTCCGTGCTCGAGAGGATCGGATTGCCTAATCTAGCCAAGGATAGATCCGATCATGATTTCGGAAGCAGCTCCGTTCAGCTCCCGGAAACTGCGGCGAGAGAGAAGAATCGGACGGCGGCGTCGAGCGGCGGCGCTCTGGCTATGGCGATCCTGCTCAATAAGGCGCTCTTTCCGGTCAGGGTGCCGATCACGTTGGCCGTCACGCCGGCGGTGGCGCGGTTTTAGGCGAGGCGGAATCTGATCGGTAAAAGCCGATGAATGAATCGTTTTGCGTAAAAATAGCGATGAATGGATAAATGAATCGATATTTGATTTGTTGAATCTGAGAGGAATGGTTTTTTGTTGATGTGATTCTGAAGATTTGGATGGTTTTGATGATTAATTTCATGTTTCTTAGCTTCTGCTTGTTGCTGGATTTGGATTACAAGCTCCGATTCAAATGAAGAATTTTATTTTGGCACAGAAGAATAAAAAATTAATGTTTAAATTGTTTTGGCACAAAGAAATTAAGAAAGTGATATAAATTAAAATTAAAAAATTAAAAGACTTGATCGAGTTTACCTTGATATAGAAAACAGAATTAGAATTTACCTTGATATAGAAAAAAGAATTTTAGAACAGATTATTAGCTAGCTTGCTTAAATATCTAAATTGTACTCCCTCTTTCCGTCATTAAGAGTCTCATTTATGAGCGGCATCTCACTTGTATATATTAATTTTAAATGAAACGTGAATGGAATGAGTTAGTAGAATGCAAGAGTCTATTACTATTTATGGTAAAAGTGAACCGAGACTCCTATTTGCGGACGGACTAAAATGAAAAAACGGGACTAGTATTGCGGACAGAGGAAGTGGAAACGTTATGATTGAACTTGAATAATGGAACGTTAGAGATGAGAGCGTCATCTTCAACGACTTCAAATGCTGAATATAATGGAGTTTTCCGTGTGGGTTAGTCGACTTTCCGACCTCACTTGAATCCGCTATTGATGACAGTAACAATAATAATGATACATTTTGTAGGTCAAAAGAATTGAATTTCTGTAAAATTGAAACTTCTCTTTCTCCAGCTACCATCCTATCCATGCGATGCATATATCATAATCAATTTCAACACAAAACAAAAGTAGAAATAAAAGAATGTCTAAATTTCATTACTGTTCCAATAGTATTTTGTTTCATAGTATAATGAGTTGAGCAAGTAGAAGCAGAAGCAGAAACAAACAATCTGAATTTTACAACAAAAAACCTCATGTTCTTGTAAAAAAATTTGACTGCCCTCACCCTTTTCCACCTCCTGCAGCTTACCTAACAACAGAAACAAAATACAGTCGACGAAGACGAAGAAATCGCAAAGAGCAATGAAATTAAATCCTCAAAACTATGGCAATTCACAATTTTTTGCAACTGGATGAGTGAATCCTTGCGGATTTCTCAAACCATGGAACATGGTACCAATGTCTCGAGTTAAGGCGTGCTATGCTGAGACGCAGCACTTAAATAGTTTCGCACAGAATACCTGAAGACTACTGCTATGACTGTGCCAGATGCTCGAATTCTTGACACTCAGCTCCAACATCATTCAGAGCAGATACAAGTTTCGGTAACACTTTAGCAAGCATTAGCTTGAAACCAACTGAATTCGAGTTGGTTATACTATCACTGGCAGAGGCATCTTTTGCAAGCGAGCCAATGAGGTTCCCTTTCATGTAAGCATCACATGCCTTGAGAATGTAAGAGCCACGCTTCCTGAAATGCTCCACAACAAGCTCTTCGAAATCCTGCAAACAATTGGTGTCATTACATTGCAATAAAATTCCCAGCATTCTAATGAAAACACCTACAAGCATTGTAAAACGAAGAAAAAAGGAAGGCAATAATGCATTGTAATTGGAAGTACGGATGGGGGGTGATAAGGACTATGTACACTATATCGACAAAGATCTCCAAACAAGCAATAAAAAGTGGGAAGACTACGAGGAAGTGTTGAATTAATCACCTTTGGGGGCCTCCGCATCAGATACATCATCATCTTACAATTCAATAAAAATGTATTCTCATTGTAGGACAGAGAATTTTTCTCCCCTTCGGCTGTCCCAACTTGTTTGTCATATCCAGCTTCATTGAAATATGGCTTTGCATTTAATACTAGGCCTTGGAGTGAAACCAGTACTTGAAGAATGCTCGATGTTGAAGGATCCCAGACCTCATTTCCTCTACCTGTCCACGTATTCAAAAGACTGAGGCAAACCTTTCCTTCCTCATACAAATTTGGATTTATTCTCCATCCTCCAGAGTGGTAGTATGCAGACTGCAGAAGAATAAAATCAGATTATCATTAGCGTGCATAAAAAATTCAAGCTTCAGGCAAGAAAATGCACCACCATAAAGAAAAAACATATATATAAGCAGAAGTTTTCGTACAGGAGGAACATCTGGATATTCTGGAGGAAGGTGAAAATCGAAGAAGAAAAGTCCGTCTTGGTAAGGAGTCCCATAAGCTCCAACTATCACAGCCCTCAATAAATCCATTCTATCTTCATAGACGCGTACATATATACCCTCTGATTACCAGTAACTTAGGTTATAAAGACAGCTTCCAATATGATCACAAAGATTAACATCTTAGAGAATCAGGAGCATACCCGGCAGATTATTTTGAAGAATGTCCCAATCTTGTTGAACTTTCTTGAGCCACTTCCTGGCGGAATTGTTCTGCAAGATGTTATAAAAGGATTTATCACTCAAATTTCAGAGAAATAACCGACAAGATGTTTAAAGGTTGTCCTGGGTAACCTCAAAACTAATACACAAATCATTTGCATGATCAGCATGACTAGGAAGTACGAACCTGATTCTGTGAACCAAGAAAGTTATGGTCTAAAGGATCTCTAACTATATCGAAACCTTTGAATGTTGAAATAAACTCTTCACGTGCAGAAGCATTCGATTCTGGAGGTTTTAAGTTACATAACGTCTCAGCGATTTCTAACAGATCAGAGGCCTCTGCAGCCTCATGATCCTCCTCCTCTATATAGTCAACTACTGGATGAATAAAATATAGCTAATAACCTTTACCTCGGGATTATTGACACTGTCTGTGTCATCTTCAACTGTTTCCCAGCTAGCTGCATCATCGCCATCACTTCCAGCAGCAATGGACTCATCATCATCCCGGCCAACAACATATATCGCCTGAGGACCAACCTGATATGCCAATAAAGTTTTACATTAAGGTAGAGTTCACGAAAAAGAACAAGAAAACTGTTAGCATGAAGTATTTTTTGTAAGAAAAGAAGTAGAACGAAGATATTCATGTATCTGGAAAAGAATTACCGTTGATATCATACCATCAGCCCATGTGACTTCTATATCGCCATCTCTCAAACCTGTGATGTTCCCGACCCAAGAGAGGTCAGAAAATTCAGTAGATTCATCATGATTAAGTGTGGTTTCAGTACTTCCACATCCATAATGCTCCCCATTTTCTTGTTTCGGCTCGTCCGGATGAGTTAGTGCCATGTTTTCAACAGAATGCACAAGAGAATCCATTTGGTCTGGCAAAGAAATAGGTGACAGCCTAACAACTACATCTCCATAACAATAATCGTAATCAGGGTGCCCCTCTAGCTCATAAACACTCACCATTTCCTCTTTATCAAATTCTCTAGGGTCCTCCGCCCTTGCAACAGGCTTCAACCACCTAACACAGGCGGTCCGGTCTTTTGCATCGACACTTTTTATAACCCCAACTCGTCTGGTTTCAACAGCATCATCACTGTCAGCAGCTTTTTCCACAACATACTGTTCTGCAACAAATTCATGATCACCAGGACTATCAATAGGAATTAAAGATGTTGAATCCAGGTCACATTTTATCTTGCCATCCTGCCAGACAACATCAACTTTTGTAATGGTGTTGCAAATTAAGAGAGCCCTTTCAAAATTTTCTAATTTCTTTCGGGATTTCTTGTCCTTTCTAACTACCACTTTACGCAACTTCTTGCGATGAAGGAGAACTTCCTTTGACGCTGGCACTGAACTATTGCTTGAATCTTCAGTGAAGGTCTTATTTTCTTTTGATGTTTCACCATTTTGGCCAGATGAAGCAACTAAATCATTTCCAATAGATTTATTATTCTCAGATGATTGCTCCGTAGTGGCCATTTCTGCATCAGAATCATCACCTGTTTCAGTAAATTCATGCTCACCCTTAGTAGAATCATGGGAATCAGCTTTGTCTGATCCCTTGTTCAAGGTTGTAACTGTTGACTCCTTGGAGAACGGGAGTAGGCACCAATCTCCCAACTGCCAATTTGTATGTGCAAAACAAGATAGTAGTTTTAAGTTCTTAGGACTCTGCTCTTCAGCGGGAGTAGTAGCCGAATCAGGCCCATAACCAGCAGATGCAATCCAGTAAATGAACACTGATCCTACAGTAACATTGATTACTGTACCTTGTACTTTGTTAGCTTTCCATGACCCAGATAACCACCGAGAATTCTTGAAAACTGATGAAGAGCTTGACTGCACACGTTGACCTGGATAATACGGGAAATGTCCATCTTCCAGTATATTCTTTCCAACTGGTTTAAGATGGAGTGGGTCAGCTTTCATCACTTTGCAGACAGAACCATCATCAAACTGAACAGTAACATTGTCAAAAACATCTTCAATTCTACCTAGCCAAGGCCCAAGAACCACATGATCCCCAATAGTGAAATCTCTTATGCGCATCAGATCTCTGGATGCTTTATCCTTTATAACAGATCCATCATGTGTTAATAAATCGACATTGATATTCACATCCACCACTATGCCTATTTGGCCAGTTGGATCAGAAGCAGCAGCCACATAGTCTCCATGTAAAAATCCTCTATCAATAACTTCCACGTCGGTAGTAGTTTCTGTTGTTTCAGCCCCATCCATCCAAAGCACCCTAACTTGGTCTGCGGTGAGTGGGTTGTTCTTAGAGTCATTACTTTCATTACTATCAACAGCATTCTCTCCGGAATTTTCATCATTTTCTAAATCACCTTCCTCATTAGAACCTGCCCCATCATCCTTTTCATTATCAACTCCTCCCTCATCTTCATCTTCATCTTCATCTTCATCATCAGTTATGCTGCTATCTGAATCTGAATCTGAATCCCCAGCAACTTCAGTCACTATCCCAATTTGAGTTTTTGTTTTGCATCTGACAACATCTTGTCTGTAGATGTATGAGACATTCTGCAAGTTCTTGAGGATCTCACCAGGTTTATTATCATAGCTCATGTTTTGGTCACCACTATGTCCACAAGATGAAGAATTACTTTCTTCTGAGGTTGCTTTATGGTCAGTATTTGCATCCAGAATGCCAGATTTCTGCTCAGATTCCATCTAGCAAATACAAGACATGGAGAAAGTCAAAAGATGTTTTTTTGTCGATAGGACATTTAAAAGCTTTTGCTTCTCATAATCTGTGATTTTCTCTAAATCCATTCATATATTACGAGATCTTCATCAAGCTCAACCAACCAAATTATGATGTCTAAATGAATCCACTACGAAATGTTATAGTCCTAACCATGTAATTTGAAATAATTCTTCTTATAACTCCAAGTATCATCATCCCAAATGTTTAAAAAATGACATGTGTTATCATTTGGTTGAGTTGGATTAGGGTAAATATAAACCAGTTCAATACATTTCCCCCAAAACTAGAGGGTTGAAAACGCCTCTCCCTATCTGAACTGTGATAAAGGTACCTAATGCCATGGCAACCTTATTGAAGAAAAACGCATATCACTCAACAAGAAAGGTAATCATAAGCCTAGCAGAATCAACTTCATCTGAAAGACATTGAAAGAACACAGCCACAATACACTGTATACAAAAAATCATTTAGTTATGAATCTATTAAGCTCAAATCATCTTTTTTTTCTTTTCTTTAACTTCAAACCAACTCCACCCCATGAATTTAGTAATGAATCAATTAAACAGTCATTAACTGGATGTGACTCTAATCACCACTACAAAGAAAAAATACAAAAATCATCAGCTGTTTACAATGAAATACATACAACATAAATCCCTAGACCAGCTCCAAATTCATATACCAAAATACTCTTTCTTTGCAGCTGAAGCTGAAACAGAAGAAACAAATACTCTTTCTTTTCCGAAAACAAGATCAGCCGACTCTATTCCGCACCAAAATACATTCACCAAAAATAAAACTATAAAAATCCAGGAAAAAAAATAGAAATTCAGAAATGAATTATACAATTCTGAGAAGCGTCGATAGAAATGGTCGTCAATCGATTGCACATCAAATTGAGGAATAGAGACAATAATGCTATCGATTACCTTCAAAATCGAGCTTACGCAAAATTTTAATCGATTGAAAAAAGGAAGAAGAAAATCGAGCAGCTCTGTGCGTCGATCTTATTAATTTAGAAGAAGAAATGTGTGTATATATATATACATCACGCGCCGCTTATATATATGTATACGATAATATATCGGTGAAGTCAAGGGCATTATTGGTAATACGTGCCTTAGAAGCATATTTGGAGTTTTGATCACGAAGTTTCGATTTTTCTGATTTTTAGTACGACAAACAATTCTAGTGAAATCAAAGTTGAGTCGCGGGCCTTAAATGCTAGTAGTGTAGACAAAATGTTCGGTGAATTAAAGCTCAATATCTGGTGCACATATTTGGCGCTTTCAGGCGAAGTATCTAAATTTACGTATCTGATTTTAACATGCCAATAAGTTATTCTCATTCGTCTAACAGAACCTCGATTTTGTGGTGATTATTTGTCGTAACTCGTAAGAAAAATCTGAAAAATCTAAATTTTGTTAGTTGTTCTTAAAGTTTTGATCGACGTACTACAATCAAATTTTGTTAGTGATAATTATCTCAATTAAAATTTACATTATGATTATCATATGTGCAAGTGGACTAGGATTTGGTCTAATTATAGTGTTTGGAAGTTATTGGTATTAGGTAAAGGTTGATTTTATTAACCATTTAAGACATCTATTCAAAAAATGTCCAAATGTTTAGATAATGAGTACTACTTATTTAGTACACATAATTTTATTTTTTTAGAATAAAAAGGTCTTGCAAAAAAGTTTTTAGTGATTGATATATCAACGTAATATTTGAAATTGCACGTCGAATGAGTAATATAAGGTAATTAATTTGGGTGATTGATGTATAATTTCAGTTGTTACATTGATATTCTGATCACCAAAAACTTTTTATATGATATTTTATTCTAAAAATTAAATAGTATGTATTTATTAAATGATAATCACCTAGATGGTGACATATTTTCGGGTACACGTCCCAACACTAGGACAAAATCGCAATTATATTGTTTGCAACAATAAAATATACGTGAATAAAAAATAAATTATTAAAGAGAGTAAAGATATTCTCTTTATATGGCTATCATATGTTATTCAATGATAACGTGATCATGTCATTGAAGTAAGTAATATTCCATGTACTTATTAAATTATATTTCTAATTAATTTATTTAGATTTAGCTTGTTCAAACTTTAGCAGCTCATCACGTATTATATCTGTTAGAATAATCATGAGTTTTATAATCTTTTTTAACATAATATTAGCTGTTGTATGATTAAAGTATTATTTTCCTAGAAAAACATCGATAAACTATCATTTTAATCGTTTTTTATTTCTTTACTTCTTGTATCTTGATATTTTGGACAAACGAATATGTAAAATTTATTTCTTAAATCAATAATTATTTAAATTTCATTTACATGTAAAAACTAGAATAGTACCGAATGCGACAACTTCATAAAATCGAGGGATCATTCTGTAAATAATCACAGATATGGGGTCAAATATGTAAACCCTTCCAAATCTTGCGATTTCATCTAAACAGCGAAGAATCTGAGCTGATTCAGCGCAGAATCAAAGCTATGATTGTCTGCCTCGCCGTCGTCGGCCACGAGGTGCGCCGCCGTCACCCTATAACTGTGTTTCTCTCTGTGATCGGGTCTTTTTTTTGTAGCTGTTTTAATTTATAAATGTGATGTGATCACTCGAAATTTTGTGATAATACTTGGTTTGCGTTTGTTGCGATTGGCAGAATAATCCGTTATACATACAAAGTTTTACTGAATCAGATGATTCACTCAAGCTTCATCATATAGTCCATTGTTCTCTCGACGTCATCGATGAAAGAGGTAATTGTTTGTGTGTGTGGGGGGGGGGGGGGATCTTCTTAATTTTGCTGAATTGGTTGTTGGTTCGTGGATAAATTTACGCCAGTGTTTGGATCAAAACTGCTGAAATGCAGCAATTCCTGAATTTCGCATTTCAGTTGTGAATTTCTGTAATTTTTTTGGGTGAGGGGCTGGATCTTCTTAATTTTGTATCATTGATTGTTGGTTTGAGATAAACATCAGTGATTGGATAAAAACTGCTGAATGTAGCAATTCCTGAATTTCGCATTTCAGCTGTGAATTTCCTGATAATTTAGTGATAACTATATGATATAGAAGCATAGATTTCTCGACGTAATCGGTGAAAGAGGCAATTTTTTGGGTGGTGGGAGGTTGGATCTTCTTAATTTCTCTTCATCGGTTGTTGGTTCGTAGATAAACACCTGTGATTGGAGTAAATTGGATCAAAACTTGTGAAATGTAGCAATTCCTGAATTTTGCATTTCAGTTGTGAATTACCGATAATTTAGTTATACTATGATCTAGAAGCATAGCTCTCTCGACGTCATCGATGAAAGGGATAATTTTTTTGGGGGTGGGGTTGGATCTCCTTAACGTTGCTTCATTAGTCATTGGTTCGTATATAAACACCAGAGACTGGATCAAAACTAGCAATTCCTGAATTTTGCATTCCAGTTGTGAATTACTGATAATTTAGTTATACTGTGATTGAGAAGCATAAGCGTTGGATCTGTCAAGTCAATAATGTTGCTGTTCTGGAGAATTTAGCTGTCTAGTTATGTTTAGTATCTTCCAAATCAACTGAAGTCCGAAGCCTTTTGTCCATCTTGAAATTTATAGTAATAGTCATATTTTGATATTATGATTTAGGCACATTTGATTGAGGAGAATAGTGGATGGATTTGTTATAGAAACTTTGATTTCAGAATTAGCAGCTAAGTAAAAGGGAAGATCAGTTTGGAAAATATCACAATCAGCGTGTATTGTCTTCAATGCTCTCTGTTTACTAGTTTAAGCTCAATAGATATTATTGCTGTAAAGATCGTTGCCATCGTGTTTTACTGTTTTACCTTCAATATTATGGATTCATGGTTGAACTTCTTTTTGCTGTTTTTGACCAGTGAACAACCCCAAAAAGTCAAGCCCCACAATAAATGAGGCATTCCTCGGTTTGTTATATCCAACTGAAAACTTCAAAGTGTAAGTATATAAAACCTTGTTGAAAGGGAACAATACACTGTTCTACATCCTCCTGTTCTGCTCAACTGAGTTCATCTTGCAATGTCTGCAGATATGGTTACTTGACCAATACTAAGGTGAAGTTCATATTGGTGACGACAGATCTTGATGTACGAGATGCAGATGTGAGAAATGTAAGTCTTCTGGTAAACTTGCTCTCATGTGATAACAACTCAGAATAATTTTGATGGCTAACTAATCTGCTTCGGACTGCATTTAGCTTCTTAACTGTTAATGCTCGAGGGTTATCAACTTCCAAATATTTTAGTCTTTGGACTGTTTACTAGTAAAATTTGATGTTTTCTAACTAACTCAGAATTTATAATGTATGGGAGTACTTGATTGTTCCGTCGTCCCTTGTGCTTTGTCAAAAGTTTTATCGAAGTTCTTGATTCTATGGCACATAACTTGAATTTTTTTACTTGGAAACTGCCACAGTTTTTCAGGAAGTTCCATGCTGCCTACGTTGATGCGGTCTCAAACCCGTTTCACATTCCTGGTAAAAAGATCACATCCAAAACCTTCAGGGAGCGAGTTAGCTCAATTGTCAAGTCCTTCGGATTGAGTTCAGCTAGCTGAATATTGATGAGCAGTGATGCACGTCCTCGTCCCAAAACTACAATGCTACTCCATATTCATGTGTTCAATTATGTTTCTCTGCCAGAACTTTTATCACCCATTTTTGTGGATAGAACACTTCAGTTGTGGATGTAATGTTTAGACAGTGATTGATCCACTTTCCTGAATAGCAATGTTGTAATTTGTAAACGCATTATGCCCGATATTCGCTGCTGTATTCGATCTTTTGCTCGTATTGAGGCTGTTTCTAATGTTACTGAAAATCGTAATTCAGTTTCAAGTATATAAGAAAGTTATAGGCATACAGAATGTATAGTATCACTTAGAAAAATCAAGGTGTGCAACTATTCGATTGAACGAAACACAATGTATTTTGATAAAATTTAATGTTAATAAACTTGCAATTTCAACTATGTTCAACATTAAAAACGGTTCTTCGCTGTTTAATGAATCAAAGTGCAACCAACATATACTTGTCCAAGACATAGCTCACACCTATTCCAAAGCTAGTAGCCTCCATCGGTTTGAGGAACATCATTGTACGAAAAACTGACAACCATGGTGGAACATCGTTCATTAGAATTCGTCATCATCCTCCTCAGCTATATGTTTAGCAAGTTCTTGCTCTTGCTGCTGTCTCTCTCTTCTCTTCTCTGCACTCTCCTTTTCCTTATCAGAATTTGGTGGAAATCGTAGAGCACGCACAGCTTCATTGTGCATGTTAAGGCAAAAAGCAATCCTGGAGTTGAATGCGATTTGAGGCTCATTTGTTGAGTATATGTCCCCAGTTTCTTTTGATATCATCCATCCACTAGCGTGGTCAAGTGTGGCATCAATCGCACCGTCTCTAATTGCTTTGGCTACGATACTTTCAGCATCAGCAATAGGATTCGGAGAATCCAATCTCAGCTTCTTAGCAACATCAGCAAGAGATATCTTGGAGTATGAGATGCTAATGTTGCGTAAACCAGTCCTGATCACATTGTGCCGTAGCCTGACAATCAGATTGTTGGTTCCATCAGAGCTGAAGGTGCTGGCGAACTTCTCAGCCACTGTCTTGAACAGCTCCAAATCTCCTATCCGAACAGCCTGAAATAGATATTAGAATGCCAAACACAGATGAGTTAGTCAAGCTAAACTGTTTGAGAGGATATTATGGTCTCAAGTTCTTTACAGATAAGGAAACAAATTTACACTCACATTTGTGAGCTCAAAGTATGGCCTAAGAGCCTTTTCCATTCCTTTCTGCATGAAAACAGTTCTTTCCGGAATCTCTCCAAGCAGCAATCGCACAATCACAGCCCACTTGTTGCACAGGATTCGGAAACCCAGAGCAGAAACTGGTGCTTTTCTTGCAGCTTGAAGGAGAGACTCTTTGGCATCAGTATATTCTAGCTGAATTGTCCTGATTTTTCCAAGGTAGAAGAGGTATCGGCAGAACTGCACACGAAAAAAGTAAGATTGAAACAGCAGGTCACCATAGTAAAAGCTACATTATAGCATAAATTAATAGAAGAATCCCCCAGCACAAAAATAATGCTATAGCAGGAAAAAAAAAATACTCCCCCTGTCCCTTTTAAGTGATTCACATTCCTTTTTTGGATGTCCCAAGCAAAGTGAGTCATTTCCTTTTTTGGCACTCTCTCTCTTACTTTTTTCTCTCTACTTTTTCATCTATCTTACTTTATTCTCTACACTAAACACAAAACTCCACTTCTTAAAACCCGTGCCGAAAAGTAATGCCTCACTTAGTGAGGGATGGAGGGAGTACTTATTTCTATGGTTCTACCTATTCATTACTGAATCAATGATATCCAGCATTAGCATTTCTCATTTAGTATCTGATGATCAATATAGCATACATGACGATTAGGAAGACTTTAAAAGCCACTAGGTATTATCTCAAAGACTCGAAAGTAAAGAAATCTAGTAAGCTCGGCCAGAATTGTTCTAAAGTCTATTGAGATCTGCAAATCCTAGTTGCTCTGAGTTTATTAAAATTTGCAAACAAGGACTCATTCCACACAAAGACATGTAATTTGTCACTCACATATCCGTTTTGCACTATGGTTTTTTACTACATATTCCATTTGATGTTCTAGTAAAGTGTAGTAAAACAAGAACTATTTTGGATAGCAAACTGGAAGATATCAAGTCAGCAGAATAAAAACAGCAGTATAAAAAGTAAATCCCTAATCCAATTGTCTTCTTAAGGTGTAGAACACAAATATCATCTGGTGTTCTGGTAAAACGATAAATATTTTGGATGACATAGTCAAAAGGTGTAGAGCACAAATCCCTGATCCAATGTTAATAAGATATTGAATTATGCAAGGACAGGCTTAAAGAATTGCCTGCTGATTTGAGTGAGCCTCAAAACGAGGAGCCTTTGATCTTAATTTCTCCGCTTTATCATATAAGTTGTAATGGAGGTAATTCCTCAACAGCAGATTCAAAAGTGTCTCCTGCATTATATGATGTCATCAATCATGAGAACACTGATATCAAAGTATCAGAAACAAAATACTAGTTAGCCCGATTACAAACAAACCTGCCCCAGCTCATCATGGCGCAAAGTAGCAGTACGATGCAAAGCATGCAAGGAGCTGTTAATAAATGAAAGTTATTATCAGAAATGCCATGTGGATTTCATGAAAAAATAAAATATATAACTAAAAACAAAAGAACAGAAACATAACATTCACACCACTTTATTCCTTACTCATAAGTTGATTCCAAAATTTTAAGCAGCGGCTTTAAAGTTCAGCAGAAAAAAATTAAATTAGCTGAAAAAAAAAAGCATACCCTCGTATTTCAGCAAGATCACCAGTAAGTTCATAGCTCAGAGAATAGTAAAAGTAGAGCCTGGATGCCAGGACATCAATAGTCCGCCTGTTGAGATTCTTTATGCGTGCAATACTAGCTGAAGAACAAGCCTTAGCCTGATTATAACAAAAATTGAATGAGTTAACATGCATAAGTGCATCTATCATTACGCAAGCCTTTCTGGAAACATAATCATCAGGACAGACCTCATCGTATCTCTTCTGATCAATCAAAAATATTAGGACAAGCAAATAGCAATAGATCTCAATCTCCGGTAATGAGTGCTTTGATGGAAGAGTAGCAGATGTTTCTATATCCACTTCCATGTCTTGATCCTCTTCCTGAAACATCAGTAGATGAAGATGATTGAAAGTAATATACATTCCTTATCTTCCATTTCAACATCATTTTGATTAAACAGAATGCCAGTATGAAATACCAACTGCTCCATGCCATGCTTTTCTAGACAAGATAGTTACTTTTTTCACATTAGAAATCTGAAATTTACGACAATAAGATTAAGAAAGATGAAATCCAGATGTAATCATGTAATAGAATCGATGCAGGATGCAATGACACATCATCATTCTCTTGGAAATCTTACCACTTAGTAGTTGTGGAATTATAGGTTTTAATACGCCTAATATAGTAGTAATATTGTGTCAAGAGCTTAACAGGATAGACCATTAAAATATGAATGAATGAAATAGCTGCAATAAGAAATGGAAACAACACAAATACAGCTGGTTGGTATAAATTTTTTTTTCCAGCTTATTAGCAATGAACCTCTTGAATCCAGAAACTCAGGCAAACAATATATGTGTGATGCACAAAATTGTCAGAATGCATTACTGAATGAAAACTAAAACAAATCATACGTACTTCATCAATGAGAAACTGAACTTTAAAAACAAGTTGAAGAAATTAGCCAACAGGTCTGACTTACTTTAGGAATATAAGACGCCAAGCGAGAATGCACTTCAGACCCAGGGGCGAATGCAGAATTCAGAAATGCAGAAAGCACAGACACATTTAGCTTCTTCCTTATCTGAATTGTCCACCGGATAGCCCTCGTAATCCTCCTAACCTCACGTGTGTAAGCCCCCGTCTCAATCAAAGCAGCTATGTCCTTCAATTCTAATATAAACAAACCAAATGTATTAGTATTATAAAACATAAACATGTATACAACAGCAAAAACTATCCTTCATATCTTCATCCCTCCAATAACTATCAATCAGAAGCCCAAACAGTTGCAACACCCAGCTCCCTCTCTCTCTCTCTCTCGCACACAAACACGCACACACGCATCTCTACACCAAAATCAAGTATAATCCACTGAAAATTTACAGATTTATACATATAATTCAAGCACTTACGCTCAAGAACGGAGGGCGAAATCAACGAGACGGAATTGTCAGCAGCGGGGGCAGGCTGCTGCTCCTTCATCTCAACATCTTGAGTCATCTTCGCCAAAATCTGAGAAATCAACGCAAACATGATGGTCGCATAAAAAACAGAAATAAAAGCAGGAAGATCCATTTTTTATTTCTATCCAACTATCGTAGATTTACTAAAACTGACCAGATTTTACCTGAAATTGAGTGAAATAGTGATTCTTGAGATAAAGGACGGATGGGAAAAAAGCTAGGGTTCCGATTACTTTCTTTCACTGCAAGCCAGAATACAAAATTGAATATTTTCCCGAAATTCACAAAGCCAAAAGATGAAATTCGATGTGGATAGTTAAAAAGCGGGAGATTGAGCCACAACCTGAGATTCGATTCAATAGGAAAAGAAGAAACCCTTCAAACTGCAGGGATTGTTCGAATTGGGGATTCTTTTTCTCCAAGCCTTGAAGAAAGTAGAATATAGACTGATCTCTGATTTTTGAAGTATGACGAGTAGGGGTATATTTGTCATTCCAGTCTTTCAGGGTACTATTAAATTTTTTTTCAAATTTAATTCATTTACAATATAGTCATATTTGTCATTCCCTCTATTTCATGCTAGTAATTTTTTTGACATTTAAATGATTTATACGAGTTCAATTTTGAATGTATATAATTAAACAGTCCAATTTAAGACATTCTGTATCAATGTTTCATTCGATCTTACCTGTATAGATTATATATGGCTTTACCTCTGTTTATTCTCTCTTTGTCCACGACATATTGACTTATTTTGTCATTTTAGGTTGTAGTCTCGTAGATTGTAGCATAATCTATTTTGACGTTTTATTTTAGTACGTATACGTATTCGCTATAAAAGTGAGACTCATATTATACTATATGACTATGAAAACATGAAAAAAATATTAAAGGAGTGCCACAATACAAAACTTTGATGAAGACATAGTATTTATATTCAATAAAGCCACTTCCATACAATAAAACGGATGGGAGACACTATTGAAATATTTACACGTGAGTTGTTTCACGTTGAAAATGTTAAGTAAATTAATTTTTTTAAATATCTAATAATGTCAATTTATATAGTTGGTCTCGACTTCACATACTCATAAATATATAGCCTTGCAATTAAACCTCAAGAGCAAGATCACCACAGTCAAAACTAGCTCTCTTCAACACAACTCTAGTCATAAACTTATCTCTCAAAAACTGCACCAAGACCCCATCACTTTGCTGCATGAAACTAACAATGTACGAGGAGCTAATCAGATCGAAGCATCTCCAACCCCTCTCCCTCGCCAAATTCTCCACCGCCTCTGAGACTGCCCGGTGCTCATTGTCTCCATCACTCCTCCTCAGTGCCCCGGCCAAAAGCCTGGCTAAAACAACACTATCTTCAAGAGCAGAGCAACCGCCTTGGGCCATCTCGGGTGTCATGGGATGCAACGCATCGCCAAGGACACAGACGTTGCCTTTGCTTATGTTTCCCCATAGCATCTCCCACGGATATCTGAACCTTATTTGTGCACACGCCATGTTTTCTAACTCGGTTTCTTCAAATACCCGCCTTATCTTGTCCGAGGCTTTGCCAAACTTCCTGAGCACGAGCTGTTTCACCTTGGTCGGATCCTTCACCATCTCTTTCTCTGCACCGTTGGAGTTCAACATGTTAGGAATTCACGTTCAATCATGGCATAGCTTTCACTCATTAAATAGTGTACAAAGAATCGTTCCTATAACAAATTGGCATGCCCGTGGATACGTGAATTCAACTGCAGGATTCGATCAAACACGATAAACAAACAAATGCGAAAATTGTTCCTTCATTGGATTGGTATGCATGTGGATGTGTAAATTCAACTGCAGTATTCGATCAAACACGGGAAACAAACAATATGAAAATCTGTACCTTCATCGGATTTGCCTGCATGTGGATGTCTACCTAGTGATGAATTCAACTTAAGATTTGATCAAACACGGAAAACAAACAATACAACAATTAAGTTATCTTGCGTTTAAATGCTCAACATGCAATATTTGTTATAAATCTAGATCTTTTCATGTCTCTGCTACGTATCACTAAATGATGACATGAATTCTTCAGACAAAAATGATCATAACAAATACACACAATGAAAGATGAAACAAAATCAGAAATTATGAAAGAAAGATCATAAGATCTACCCTGGGATGAAGGAGTAAAGGTGAGAAACCAGTAAACATTACAACCATCACAAGGGATAACACCAAATCTCACACCCTCTCCAAAGAACTGCATGAACTTCGGCTCAAAACCATGTCCATCTTTAAAACACACGAAGCCCCTAACTTCTGTCCGGCCAGCATAAGCCGGCTTACTAAAGCCTAGGAACTTCGACACCACAGAGTTCACTCCATCACATCCAATCAAGACCTATCCAAAGCCAAGAACTACATCACACTTCTTATTAACACACATTAATCAACCAACTCGAGCAAGCATTCTTGTTTCCACATTAACTACCTTCGTTCTCAGGACAGTTCCATCGGTTAGATGAAGAGATTTGACACGACCCTCGCTCTGTATACGAACCACCTTCGAGGAGTACCTGATCGTACCTCTCGGGAGTTCGTTTTCTAGTGTTTCCAGCAGCACTCCCCGATTCACACACCGATACTCAAGATCATCCCTTCATATGTAGATGCAACCATACATAAATCAATAATCATGTACTCGAAATTGAAGAAATTCAATCTTTTACTATACACATTAAGCTACACTTACTGTGTGTGTAAATCCCTAAAATATAGCTCTGCATTTTGAATCCCAGAGTCAACTGATGTAACCACAATTCTGCAAAATCAAAACCAGATAAAATAACTACTTTGAAGTTTGAAGGCAAACACTGAAGAAATATCAATGAATCAATCCATTTCAATCAAAAAAAGGAAAAAAATCAACGTTACCCACTAATTTTATTGTGTTTTTCACGAAGTATGTTGCCTATGCCAATAGCATCTAATGCCCTCCAACCATTTGCCCAAATTCCCAAAGCAAATCCCGAAGCTCTCAATCCATCTGCTGATTCCAAAACCACGCTTCGAACTCCCAATCTACGATTATCCGTAAACAACGGCTTTAAAATCTTCAAATCATGATCATCTAGACGGAAGAGCTTCAACAACTTACGTGTTCGACGAAATGTCGGTATCTCAATTGAAAGATTTGAGAAGGTTTGTGGTTGGGGATTTACCTGTGTAGCCCTAGAGATGTTGCAAGGCCAGCAATTCCAGCTCCAACAATCACTCTATCTTCCATTTTCAACAAAAAAAATGTTTAAATTGAGTTCAATTTTCAAAGAGAGTGTTTGATTTTGAAAGCTTATACATATGATTCATTTCAATACATTGTTGCTAAACCAATTTGTTATAATTTCTCTCTCGATTTCATCGTGATCATCATCTTCCATTTGTATAATCATAATATAGCTCTCTTGATATTATCGTAGTCATCGTCTTCTATTTGTATTTATTTGCATGTGATGTGATTTTCAATAGTTATATATATCTATATTGGTTTCTGTTAAAATGACAACACCTCAAGTGACAAAGTGATCACATATACAACAATATTATAAACGCTACATAACAATATTCAATATGCTAAACAATAATCTATAGATTACTGTCTAGCGTGTTGGATATTGTTGTCCGAGAAAAATTGCTTGAACATTTTTTTTATTGCCACATAGCAGCTGATATTCGTCCACGTATACAAATGATTGGCTAAAAATAATGGTATGATGTTACTTTAAGAGGTGGTGGCATTCTAATTTCTAACAGTCCCCTATCTATGTTTACACTAATCCCATTTATATACCCAAAAAATATTAATCTACTGCACAAATCAACATTATGATTGATGATGTTTAACTAATGAAGTTTAATTTCTTTTTTTGGTATAATTAAATAAATTATAAATGCTGGCCAAACAATAAAACTCAGAGTGAGCTGGTGCTCATGTGATGCGTATTCCTTTGTTTTTATACCATGGTTTATGTATTATAAACATGCTTAAATAATGGAGTTATGTACAAATTAATAACATAACTTCATAAATTTAACAAAATTCTATTTTTTTTATTAATATAACAATGTTTTATTATACTTTTACTATTTTTGAGAAATAAACTTTAATACTTTATATTCCATTAGAAAATTAATAAGTATAATACTCGTATTCTACTGTAATATTTTCCATTCGTATTAAACCTATTCCTCTAAACTTGTGGCGAATCAAATCGGAACATTTGATCATGAATGGATGAAGTAATACTTAAAAAAAAAATTAGAATCATTACATAAGATTACTATAAAATCATACAATAATTTTCATAATTATTGAAGTGCATAGGGCCACTGTGTATAAACACATGCAAAAAATACTATATCGAGGCAAGCACCAAAAAAGGGCCCAACTCACTAGTCCAAGATTGAAAAAGTGTATTATTCACATTCTCATTTTGTTTTCTATAGACTTTAATTTATTTTTCGAATTAATTACTTTCTCTATATAGGCATTTAATGTTTGTTATGATTAATATTTTATGAAATACAAATCTATTTAGATTGTGAATAGAATGTTTATAATTTATTTTTTATAATAAATTTAAACTAGAGATTTGTTATTTTAATAAAATGGTTTGACATTCTTTTTGCTTATTTTTAATCTTAATTAGCTCATTTATTATGAATGGGCCAAACATTTATATTTATTGAATTCGATACCTAAATTGACATATAGTATATCACTTTAATAATTAATGATTATTAGTATTAATACTTTATTTTTGTGGATGCAAGTAACTTTAATCAATGGCTAATGATTCGTGCCTACTCTCCACAAACCAACTAACCCTAAAAATAGAGATTGTTCATTTGGTGATTATCAAATTGTTTATTATTAAAAGTAAAATGATTATAAAATATTTCGAATCAAGAACTAACCAACGGAACAACTTTTATGTTATCAATACTTGAGACAGTTAAAAGTATTAATAAGATGAATACTAAAATATGTTAGCTTAGGGTACAAGGGTAAATTAAGAGTATCCACGGTCAATCGGAGCACTTCATATATATTATTAATGGATTCCATTTGTACTTTACGCTTTTTATTTCAACAACCACAATTAGAAGCATGGTAGAGTACCTTACTCGTCAGTCACCAATTCGTCAGTCACCAATATAATTATATTGAAAGAGACATGGCGGTTGGCAACGACTCTTGATTCTTTTTAAAAGTGAACTATAATCAATCAAACGCGTGCCACATCATTGTTCGAGGCTATATTTATACTATTAATGAGTTTCATTTGCACTTTACGCTTTCTACTTCAACAATAACAATCAGAAGCATTATGGAGCACCTTATTTGCCAGTCACTAATATAATTATAATGAAAAAGACATTACGATTGACAACGACTCTTGATTCTTTTTAAAAGTCAACTATAATCGCGCAAACGCGTGCCACATCATTGTTCGAGGCTATATTTATAATATTAATGAGTTTCATTCGCACTTTACGCTTTCTACCTCAACAACAACAATTAGAAGCATTTTATGGAGCACTTTATTTGTCAGTTGTTGATATAATTATATTGAAAAAGACATGACGATTGACAACGACTTTAACGCGTGTCACATCATTGTTCGAGGCTATATTTATACTATTAATGAGTTCCATTCGTATTTTATGCTTTCTACTTCAACAACAACAACCAGAAACATTATGGAGCACTTTATTTATCAATTGCTAGTATAATTACATTGAAAAAGACTTTGGCGGTCGGCAACCACTTTTATTCTCTTTAAAAGTCAACTATAATCGCTCAAACGTGTGTCATACCATTGGTCGAGACGGGCGATGAGCACATGAACTGCACGTTACACACAAACATGTGTAAGTACGATATGGTGGGAGGTTGTAACGCACACACACTTACACATTATGCAGTGCATTAAAATAAACGCGTTCAAATGCTCTAAATAATAGTATAACTGAATAAGTAAATAAAACCTACCTCAGTCCTTACCCAAACCTAGCAAGTGGCTAATGTAGTGTTTACTCTGATTTGGAGTATGACATCAATTTCGAATTAAAAATCTAATCAATTATTAAAGGTTGAACTTATTCTAAAGTCTCAAGTCCAATTCACCATGCATTGCAGTGAATAAACTCAATTAACCATATTTCACTAACATATAAAGAATACTCAAATGCTCATTTCCATTTAAAGGTAACAATATCTACTTAAATTACAAATTATAATATTTAATTATGAAAATTTTATATTTCTATATCATCCAATCTGTGTTTATAAAAAGTATTTTGATTGATGAAGTATTTTTCATTACTTTAACAAACAATGTCATTTTTACACGAACAAAACAACTAAGAAAAATAAAGACTTTATGATTTAGTATTCAATTTTGAAATCTTATAAACTGACCGTAATTTTTTAAAAATTAGTGATTTAAATAAATAGGCATATTAATTTTGTGTAAAATAAATTTGTAGTAATTTAAATCACTTTTTTTGATTTTGCGAGAAAATAAAATTAGTAAAGCTCCGACCTCTCTCTACAATGGTATAAATACAGTTTCTCTCTCTACAACGGTATAAATACAGTTTCTCTCTCTAAAATCCACCCATCTGTAAGAAGAAGAGAGTGGAGCCCGAAACTGGTCCTCTGCTTTGCTGGATTGAAAGTTGAAGCTCTCCGTTGTTGCTTCTTTAATGGCGTTTGTCTCCCCATCGATACCACCACAGTTGCTGTTACCAGAGTCTCATTCATAATTCCCAATTTCTCTCTTTATATTCTGTTTTTCCCCCTTTTTATATGTATTTTGCTCCATTGTTCCATTGCCATCTTCTTTACAAACACCACGGAGGAGGATTGGATTAGAAAGCTAGAAACCCTCATTTCCGAAGCTTACTTTGTGATTTTTCTGTTTTATTGTGAAAACCCCCTTTGATTCGCTGGATCCGCAGATCTAAGTTTTTTTCAGTTTGAGATCTTCCTGAATCAGCTCCAAGGTAACTCATGCGGCATATTCGTTTTTTGGAATTGAATTATCTAGTGTTGAATTAACGAATTTCATTTTCGATTGCTCGATTTCAGCTGATTTTTTTAGTTTTTTCGTTTGATTAGGTATCGTGAAGTTGGATTTTTTTCCTAATTCGAATAGTTTTTACCTAAATTAAGTGAATTTCATCGGCAATTTATTTGTGCCCCTTCCTCGTCGTGTTCTGATTGTTGATTTGGGAGATCTGTTTCACATTGGAGGCCTATCTTGGTAATCGTGTCCCTCAAATTGGAAATTAAGTTCAAATTATTGTTATTACTTGTTCGAATTCTTATGGTTGTTAGACTTTTAATGCGCATAGTTTGAAGAAGAAGGCAATTCGGATTGGGTTAAGTTTCATTGTTCAGAGAAGGTTATCGTTGAGTGTGCGGTAAATGTGGATGTTTTCGAGGGTGGTTTGGACGAGATGAGGGATGTTATCGGGGTTAATGAACTTTTTGAGGGCCTGTTTTCGGCCAAGGGCAGACGGGTATGCTCATAAAGGCTCGGATGCCAATGGCCGGCAGGATGGACTGCTTTGGTATAAGGACTTGGGGCAGCATTTCAATGGGGATTTCTCAATGGCTGTAGTTCAAGCAAATAATTTACTTGAGGATCAAAGCCAGCTCGAATCTGGTTGTTTGAGCACGACTGAGTCTGGCCCTTATGGAACCTTCGTGGGGGTTTATGATGGGCATGGAGGTCCCGAGACCTCCCGGTTCATCAATGATCACCTCTTCCCACATCTAAAGAGTAAGTCTCAATGGCATTTTGAAATTTGAGTTGCTATAAACTTTAGTTGGTTTAATTTGTTGCTTTGTTTTAGGAAAGAAGACTGGTTGAAATATAGTACTAACATCTATGTAATCTAGGATGTATATAGTGGGATTCTTTTTATTACATGTGTGGAGCTAATACTATAAATGAGTCTGATTTCAATTTAAACGTGGAGGATGTGGTGTATGGCTAAGTATGATCATGATTAATTTTGTATGGTTGTCATAGTCTAGTTTGATTGTGCAGGGTTTGCGGCGGAGCATCAGTCGATGTCAGTAGAAGTTATTCGCAAGGCATTTCAAGCAACTGAGGATGGTTTTTTCTCAGTTGTTAGCAGACATTGGCCAACGAGACCACAGATTGCAGCGGTTGGCTCTTGTTGTCTTGTAGGAATAATCTGCAACGGAACTCTTTATATTGCGAATCTTGGTGATTCCCGTGCTGTTCTAGGAAGGCTTGTCAAGGCAACAGGGGAAGTACTTGCTATTCAGCTCTCAGCCGAGCACAATGCAAGTTTTGAGTCAGTGAGACAGGAGTTGCAATCTTTGCACCCTGATGATTCACATATTGTAGTTTTAAAGCATAATGTATGGCGTGTGAAGGGTCTTATACAGGTAATTTATCATTTCCCCATTGACCATTGGTTTGATTTCATTATAATGAAGACAGGGATGGCATGTTTCCTTTCACATTAATTGTGATGTGGATCGTATGGATATAACTTATACATCCAAGGGCTGTTATGAGAAGCGTTTTCGGAATAATATATATCACTTCAAGGATCTCGGTGCTGTATTAGTTTGGGAAAATTGAAACATGATACTTGTAAAAAGTATAAGGGTTCAACACTAACTAAATGAGTAATTAAATTCATTTCTTTCTGATATTTCATTAGATATTTTTCTTTCTAAAATTGATTTACAGTAAGCTCTACAAGTCTTCAAAGTGTAATTTCCATTATTGATATATTGCAAATATCTGTTTCTTTATAATGGCATGAGCTTCACGAGTTGGTATTTGAAATTTTGAGCAGCTAATCGTTTCCACGGTTGTGAGCTAAGCCATTGCCATATCATATCACTTCTTTCAATAATATGAATCAAATCTGATACTCCAAGAATATAATTTTCCTTTATATGTTTGATGTGAAGTGGTCATAACTCATCCATAAGCAGAACTCTTGATATCAAGACATTAGGACCCTGACTTGGTGCAGTGCTTATGTTTTAGCCCTCAAGTTGTTTAGCCTATATTGATGTTCGACTCAGTTTTAGGAACTTGGTTTTTATGCTGTCCATGCTGGACGAAATTTTGTGATCTTGAAATCATTAATATAGAATTGATGTCAACTGTGTTGCTTACAGATCTCAAGATCAATTGGAGATGTGTATTTAAAAAAGGCTGAATTCAACAGGGAGCCACTGTTCCAGAAATTCCGACTTCGTGAACCTTTCAAAAGACCTATTTTGAGCGCAGACCCTGCAATCGCTGTGCAACAGCTGTTGCCTCATGACCAATTCATCATATTTGCATCTGATGGCCTCTGGGAGCACCTTACCAACCAAGAGGCCGTTGATATAGTCCAAAATCATCCGCACTGTGTAAGATGTTTAACTCTGAAATCCTTAAGCAGATTTTTATTTGGGGCCATACTTTGTTGTGTGCAACTTTCTCATGATCATGTTACAGTTTGCGAGTAGACTGCTCTGCATTTGTTTTCACACATGCATTTCTCGTTATAAGCTCGTGTTCCCACGCATCAATATCAGCTACCAGGGGAGCAAAGAGCTCTGTTGTTAGTTTATCACATTGGTTCGACAAATTATTTCGTACTGTTTTTTTTGAATTATGCTATAGATTCAAATACCTCAAAAATGGTTAAATTGTCCAGGGGAGTGCTAGGAGATTAGTGAAAGCAGCTTTGCAAGAGGCAGCAAAGAAAAGGGAGATGAGGTATTCAGACCTGAAGAAAATCGACCGTGGAGTCCGTCGTCACTTCCACGACGACATAACTGTAGTGGTGGTGTTTATCGACTCTCATCTCGTGAGCAGGGCTAGTTCAGGCCGGAGCCCCAACATATCCGTGAAGGGGAGTGGCATCACCATCCCTCCAAATCACCTCGCGCCTTTCACAACACCAGCAGAACCGGCAACAACTTGACGCTACGCCAATTCGTTTCACCTGATGGAAGGATGAATGAATACACAGGTAGCTTCTTGAGCAGCAGCCCTTGAATTCTTTAATGTACACTGTAACTTTTTTTTTTAACCCCAAGACTTGCTAGTTCTGGAATCCTCCTATCATACTTAAGCTTTTTTTGTAAATCCCCCATGTTTCCAATTGTCACCACTTTTATAAACAGATTTTATAGCTGAAACTTCCATACCTATAACTCTTTTTTTTGGTCTCATGATACTCTGCTTTCCTTCCTTTGTATGAGGATAATGCAAGATTGCATGGCTCTATGTTTATGATGATTACAAATGATGATTGTTGATCAATCATTTTGTTCATTATGTTATGTCTCATGTTTTTTTTTGTTGCCAAGCACAAATAAGTATTTACTACTCCTACTAATTACCCTTGGGCCTTGATTGGGTACACACATAGTTGCGGGCAATGTTTAAAAAAACCGGATTGGTGAGCGAAGTGGTGAAACTGTCAAAAGCCAGATTGGTAGACGAATTGGTGAAACTATCGATTCATGGTTCAATCGGTTGGATCATAACTCTATAGAAATCAATTCCATTGATAGGAGTAATGTTCCATTTTTACTATAAATAACAAAAAAGCTTCATATTTTTTAATAACTAATGCTATCATTTACTCACATTTTATTACTATAAAACTATATAAAAATAAAATTCATATTCTACTAACTTCTTTTAATTTATTAAAAATTGTGTCGAAATAAATGAGACTGCAATCGTAGACTAAGGGAGTACTCTTTCAAATTTAGTTAATAAAAAAACATCGAGGAACAAATTATTTAATCTTATTAACAAATATAACAACTATGTTGAATTGTTAAACAAAATTGGGTAAGTTATGGAAATTGAGAAGTTTGGTCGTGAAAAAAATTAAATTTGGATTTTGTACGCAATTTGCCATTGCATAGTACATAGAATTTGATTAACCTTAGTGATTGTGGATAATTTGTAGAATAAAATATATGTCGACGTTGTCTCTGTCACCATAATCTCCACCACATAATCATAATCAAGCGCAACGTGTCGCCTTCTAAACCGTCCGATTCGAACCAATTCCCTCTTACAGAGGCGATAGTCTACGCTTGATTCTATTGTACCTTCGCCGGTAAAAATACGCATCCACGACTTGTACACTCAATTTTTCGTTTTCATTCCAGCAATTATTCATAATAAAAAAAGAAAAAAAATTCATCACATGATACGTGACTCGAAATACTGACAATCCATTTGGTTCCAATCGTCAGATCTCACTGCAATTCTCATCGCTTTCTCTCTAATTGCGACTCGGTGAAAAGGTATGCCTCTTTTTAGATCCAGCTTTGAGCGTATCCAGTTTAATTTGATCATCTCGATTATGCTGTTCGTGGAGTTGAATTTGATCCGTACATCCATTGTCGTTGCTGTTGTGCATTGCGGGGGAGAATCTGAGGGGAAAGAGATAGTAGTAGTTTTTGTTCCTTTCTAATTGCGGTGATCTGTGTCGAAGCTCAATTAATTTACAATGATTTTGTGGCTGTTTGGAAATGTTGGCAAACTTTTGATGAGATGTGAATGGAAAGTGTTAATGATCTGAATTTATTTGGTTTACACTAGTAGATCGTAGATAGTATGATTTTGATTATTGAATCGATAAGCAATTAGGAGCAGTAGGTTAGCAAGCAGCAATGTGTAAGCTGGGCTGGAGGGTTCAGCAGACCTCTTTATTCTCATGAGTCATGACAACGTGTTTAACTCGAAGTAGAAGTACCGTGTAAAGTTAGGGAGTTGAGGGAGAGTTTCTCTAGTTAGCCAAACATATGTTATGCCTCGCTGCATGCTCGCAGAGTCGCAGGAGATATAGAGTAAGGTCTAGTCATGTTTTTCAGATGCCCTGGGACTAATTGCTTCAAATCAATTGGAATTTACTCTCTATATCTCTCTCCCCCCCCCCCCACACACACACATCTGATTTGGTCTGAAATATTGTCTAATATTGTAGGTTGAATATGGGTGTGGCACAAAACACCATTGACATGGAGGAGGGAACACTAGAGATTGGAATGGGTATACTCTCAAACTGTAACCAGTTATCTTTCTGTTCACATAATTGCATAGATGTTTATGTTAATCACCAGTTCATGTATAACCAAGCATCATCAATTTATGTGTTTCTCGAATCTACCAAAGGCCTGTTTCCCCGAGTTATTAATGTAATTATGTTAAAAAAAAAGCTGTAAATATTCCCTTTACGTATATACTGATATACTATAAAGTTCATAGTATGACGTTCTTGAAAATTTCTCAGAATATAGAACAGTCTCTGGTGTTGCTGGACCTCTTGTTATCCTAGACAAAGTCAAGGTGAACATTGTACTCCTTATTCATTTCTTCTGTCTGTGCAACTCTCTATGGAATCTGAAACAATATACTAACTTAGATGGATTCCAAACTTTTGTCAGGGACCCAAGTACCAGGAGATTGTCAACATTCGCTTGGGAGATGGAACTACCCGCCGGGGGCAGGTTCTGGAGGTTGATGGAGAGAAGGCTGTTGTCCAGGTTACTGCCATAATAATTTATTGCTTTGTTTTTTGCAACCTTCGGAACTGTTTCCTTGATATTTTTTGCAATTTTAAGGATTACATACTCCTTTCCACAAGTATACGCTCTTTCTCCTCGAAAGTCTCCTTGTTGACTAATCAGCTGTACTGCCATTTTGGAGAGTGCTTGAATTGTTTGATCTTTGCGTATCTGCTTGGATTTTATTTTCCACATTTACCTAGTCAGTTCTTTCCATCTGTTTCTTGTAGTATTAGATAGTATAATTGAAATCCTTTGTTCTATTTATCAGGTTTTTGAAGGAACATCTGGAATTGACAACAAATACACTACTGTCCAGTTTACTGGGGAGGTACAAATGCTTCCTTTTTTTTTGGCAGTTATTTCTCCCAGCTTCTTTCTGTTATCTCGCTAGTGAAGTAAGATGAACTCATGTTCTCTTGGCATAGTTTTCTCTTTGCAGTCTACTTTAATCCCTGAACATCCACACCATTCTGTTATAGAGAGAGAAAATTTATTTACCATTTGGTACTTAGATGGAAAAAGTTGAAATTATTATTTAAGTTATCGCATTATTAATCACCGAGGATAATCATTGTCATGTTAGTTGTGTTAGTTCTTCCTAGATAGACTAATGATTGGTCCATAAGATCTTTAGATGCACTGAAGTTTATGAATGGACTTCCAAAAAGCACGAACATTTAAGTAAATTCTGTTGACTTCCGTTTTTGGAATACATTTATGCATTATATGTGACAAAGTTTAATTTTGTCGTAGTTGTTTTTGGGGTAAATGGGCTGATTTCACCCTGGTGCAGTATTAATTAATTCTCTGGTATTTAAATTGGTTTCATAGAAATTGGCTATAACTTGTGTGCAGGTTTTGAAAACACCCGTCTCATTGGACATGCTTGGTCGTATTTTTAATGGTTCTGGAAAGCCCATTGACAACGGCCCTCCTATTCTTCCAGAGGCCTACTTAGATATTTCAGGCAAGTACTACTAATATAGAAGTGTCCTTGGTGTACATTGGAGAATTCCACAGTTGATGTATTCTCTAATTTCTTGGGTCCAGGGAGTTCCATCAATCCTAGTGAGAGAACCTATCCTGAAGAAATGATACAGACTGGAATTTCAACAATCGATGTCATGAACTCAATTGCCCGTGGTCAGAAGATTCCTCTATTCTCTGCTGCTGGTCTTCCCCACAATGAAATTGCTGCACAGATTTGTCGCCAGGCAGGCTTGGTGAAACGTCTGGAGAAAACTGAGAATCTTCTCGAGGTATGATGTTACCACTGGAGAGTTTCTTGTAGCTTAATTTTTTTTTATTCCTCTAGCCTTTTCATTAATTGATATTGACATGATTCTAACATCAATGCTGTGCAACAGGGTGGCGAAGAGGACAACTTTGCCATTGTCTTTGCAGCTATGGGAGTAAACATGGAGACAGCACAGTTCTTCAAACGTGATTTTGAGGAGAATGGATCAATGGAGCGGGTGACCCTTTTCCTGAACTTGGTAATTACGCCGATCACCTCATTCTGGACTGTTTTATTACATAAATCTTGGTTTGAGGTGGTCTCCCATATTTAATCTCTTATTTTCTTCAGGCCAATGACCCTACAATAGAACGTATTATTACTCCTCGCATTGCCCTGACAACTGCAGAATACTTAGCATATGAATGTGGCAAGCATGTTCTTGTCATATTGACAGATATGAGTTCCTATGCCGATGCTCTTCGTGAGGTAATATCTGAACATCCTTCCTGCTTTATCAGCTGTTAACCGACAATTCTATCTTCTTCTTAGATTTATTTTGAAATGTTTGGAACCTCTTAATTCACATTCTATGAACTTTTTTCAAGTGAAAAGTGCCGTTACAAGTGTTTTTTATGCACCCCATCTTGGCTGTTCATTAGTATGTGTATTTTAGTCATTCCACTTCCAAGTGAAAGTCGAAAGATAAGGGCTAGAGATCATATATTCGTCTTAGGTGTCTGCTGCTCGAGAGGAAGTTCCTGGGAGGCGTGGGTATCCTGGTTATATGTACACTGATCTGGCTACCATATATGAGCGAGCTGGACGTATTGAAGGACGAAAAGGATCCATTACTCAAATTCCTATATTAACCATGCCTAATGATGGTAATACATACACCTATAAATTTCTCCCAACTATCTCACTTTCACTTTTACAAATCAATGTTAATCCTTTTCTTTTCTGTCGCAATTCTCAGATATTACACATCCTACCCCAGATCTCACGGGGTATATTACCGAGGGACAGATATATATTGACAGACAACTTTACAATAGGCAGGTAAAGTGAGGTTGATGCACTCCATTATTATCTAATCAAAGAACCACTTGTATCTTTTAGGCCTTCTTTCTTGTTTATGAATTTAGGTATATTCCAGTTTCAGCTTAATAGATATCTGCTTGAATTGACAGATATACCCTCCAATCAATGTGCTGCCATCCTTGTCTCGTCTAATGAAGGTAAGGACGTGTGTTTATTATTTCTATATTTGAGGAACTATTTAAGATAGTGAAGGTGCTACTATTGCTGCTTGAATATGTTGTAGAGTGCCATTGGTGAGGGAATGACACGGCGGGATCACTCTGATGTATCCAACCAGGTAGTACACTTCCAACGTTCGTTTTACTGCTTCTGATTTCCTCGGACTGGCCCAAGGATTCAGTTGAATTTGCACTAATTTCTTCTTCCTCGGATTTACTATTCTCAGCTATATGCAAACTATGCCATTGGGAAGGATGTCCAGGCGATGAAAGCCGTGGTTGGCGAGGAAGCTCTTTCTTCCGAAGACCTGGTCTGTATCCCGTACACACACGGCCATTTCTTGTATTCAATTCCCAACGGCAACTAGTTTGGATTACTAACTCCACATGGTTGTACAGCTGTATCTCGAGTTCCTTGATAAATTCGAGAAGAAGTTTGTGGCGCAAGGAGCTTATGACACGCGCAACATCTTCCAGTCACTAGACTTGGCGTGGACCCTGCTTCGTATCTTTCCCAGGGAGCTTCTTCACCGCATTCCAGCCAAGACACTCGACCAATACTACAGCAGGGATGCGTCCAACTGAACGAGGAGAGAGGAGGAAGCGCTGAGTTTTGTGCCCGACAGTCTTGGCGCGGGCGCCTCGAGGTGCGTTTCTTGATGTGTTTGTTTTGTTCCCATCTGGTTTGGAATAAGATGGAAATCTTTGAGAAAGACCAAGGCAGGCAGCAGTTTCTTTGGAAGTAAAAGAGAGTTGTATTCTTTCAAGACAGAGAAGCATGCATGCTTTAATTCGTTTGTATCATTTTGTTTTGGGATCTTAAATTATTACTACTCACCATTTATATATAGGAGCAGTATATCTTTTTTTCTGGATTTGTGTTTTGCTGGAACATTGTTGCTTCTTGTACTTGGGTTTCTAAAATAAATGGAGATATTATATTGTATTCTAATTCAGATTGTCCCAAGTTAGATGAGTAATTTTTCTTTATGGAAAAAAAACACAATATCTAATCATTCTCAACACTCTCTCTTGCTTTTGCTCTTTCTTCTTTCTCATATTTATTTTATTTAATCTACTAAACATAATTTTCTTGAATACTGTATAAAAAAACGTAGAAAGAGAGAATTAAGTAAAGAGAGAATAAAATAAATAATTGATAGAAAGAGTGAAGTAAGAGAGGTGTAGTGTATTGAATTTTATCATAAACAAAAATGAGTCAACTGTAATGCGAGCAATATATTGAAGAGAGAGATCTACACCACAAAATGAACTACGGGGCAACTAATCCAAAATTGGAGTACACGAACAAAAATATTTCTGCTGTTCTAACTTAAAAGTCTCAATTTGCTTTTACTATTTTCGATAGATAAATCTTATATTCTACAACTCATTCTACTCACATTCCATTAAAAAATTATACTATTTCACTTATACACATTCCTTAAAACCAATGCTAAATCAAAGTGAGACTCCTTAAGTTAGAACAGAGGGAGTATTAAGTTACAAATTAAATTTATCCGCTAGCGATGGCCACGTCTCAGGGCAGAAAAGAATCCAGGTCCCTTCTCCTTTCGCCCGCCCCGATCCCCTCCAACCTGTTGTATACCGAACCAGTTTGAGATTCATAAGCATATTTAAAAAACAAATCATTAATGGTTCCTTATTAACTCACGACGATCTTAAGACTCAAACCCTCAACTTACTTAGAAAAACATACCTCTCTTATAATTTTGTGCAAGATTTGAGTTATATCAGAGAAGTCAGGTCTTAAAGCTGGATCTCTCTGCCAGCATCTCTCAAGTAGCTCAGCAAGCTTTGCATTTGTGTGTGTCGGAATAGTTGGCCGGAGACCCTAAATGCAATCACGAAGCACCACACGTTTCGTAAGTAACAACTAAATAACCAATACTCCCTCCGTCCACAGTCGATAGTCCCGATTTTCCATTTTCGTTCGTTCGCAAAATTAGTCCCCTTCCATCTCTGGTAAGTTTCTCTCTTTAGTGAGCTCCTCTAAAAATCTATCTCATACTTTACTAATTTCGTATTAAAACTCATGTCATCTTCCGCCAAGACTATTAGTAGTAGACGAAGGGAGTAATAAACGAGAGAGCAGTTGGCAATTACCCTTTGGACAACAGCAACAGCTGCTTGTAAAGGTGTGAGATACTCGTACGGAAGCTGCAAAGCCAAAATGAAGAAGATATTCAACATGCGAAATTGAAGTATAAAATACAAACAAGTAGAATAATACTTTTCCTGTGAGTAGTTCCCACACTACCACCCCAAAACTGAACACATCGGCTTTGTGATCATACGACTTATGCTCGATCACCTACACAAAGCGCGGGAAAAGAACTAACTAATAAGCTCAAACATGTCCCATCTCTTCACTAATTCATCCATGCACATTTTGCATCAAGCAAAAGAAAATCCCAAATTGTTTGTTTTTCGTTATACGGAAGAGAATATACCTCAGGGGCCATCCACCGATATGTCCCGGTTTCAGCAGTCATCACACCTGTTTGCGCCTTCACTCTTGCCACTCCAAAATCGCCCACTTTAACCACCTGAAACCAGCCAGCCATTATGCGGTCTCAATGCTCCAACTCCGGTGATGTATATCAAGTTAAACAACACTAAGATCGTCCGTGTTGGGATAGAATACCTACTTTGTTTTCGTCCATCAAAAGGTTTGCACTCTTCAAGTCCCTGTGAATTATGTTGTTCTGATGCAAAAAGTTCATTCCCTTTGAAACATTAATAGCAACTTTAAGTAATCCTGGAAGCTTGAAACTATCACTTTGCTTGTGTAAAAACTCGTAAACACTCCCTCCAGACATGAATTCTGCAGTTAGAAGAACATGTGCATGACGAACTTTATTCTCAGAGGGAAGAAGAAATAGATACATATGCCTACACGTACCTGTAACGATGCACAAGTGTGGAGGCCTGGTGCATGCCCCTATAAATTGAACCACATTTTTGTGACGAATTTTTCTGTTAATACAAAAAACCATCATACATCTGAAACAATGCACAAATATCAGGCCTAAGTAATAAGCTAGTGCTTAATATCGACAAACCTCAGTATATACACTTCTTGAGCAAATTCCTTCTGGAGTTCTGTATTCAAGCGCTCAGCCTTGAGTATCTTTATTGCGACATCCTGACTACGGTAAGTACCTCGGTATCTGAACATAGAGCTTCTACAGTGAATCATATGCTCAACTGCATTGTTAAGATTAAAAAAATGGCATCCATGATACTTACAAATCACCATATGATCCTGAAGCTATTTTGGACTCAAATTTCAGTAGTTGAGGATCGATTTCCCAGTCATCAGTATCATCACTGGGTACTGTCAGTTGATCATATTCACATTTGACCCTTATCTGTTGATGTTCATTGAGAAGAGGCAAAGACTCTAGATGAGGCCATGAACTTTTCTGCAAGATTACATAATTTTAGCTTTACAGAGCATGAATCAAGTCTCACTATATAACGTTCTACTTAAATTTCTCGTGCTTTATACTATCTCGTGAAAAAAAGTGTATAGATCATAACAATCATGCAGAGGAGGAAGGAACGTGCAATACAAATACGTCAGGAATTATGGGCAGTACCAAAAATCCTAATAGTATAATATTTATACCACAAAGCTTAGAAGAATCTTACCTCAGTTTTTAGAACTTCTTTTTCAAGTGCAGCCCGAAGTTGATCAACCTCCTGATGAGTAGAAAGATAAGGGTTAGTCAGTAACTCTCCAACTGCGAGGATCTACAGGTTGCATTTGAGAATGCATATCAAAGTATTAAAAGGCCCTAAAACAAGCCATTCTTCTCAGCTTCAGTGATATGATGATGATAAGGTGATGCCACTTAAGAATGATGTGTATTTCTGTAGAGCTTGAATGGATTTTAAAAGTAAATAACAATTCTACTAGGGGTGGAATTAAAATGAAGATGGAGTACCTCAAATGGCCAACCATCAACAACAAAAACATCAAGAGAATAACCATCTACAGTTGAAAAGGCGTGTGCTTCTTGAATGTTGAGCCCAACTTTTGCTAATAAAGAAGTCAGCTGCAAGTTCACCACTCTAGTTCAGTCACAGAGCTATGGTTCACACCTTTAAGGTATAGTAAAAAACTCTGCAGTTACAAGCAGCGTCACAGAATTGCTAAAGCTTGATTCAATTAACTTACAAAGAGATACAAACAGATGTTCTTGTGAGTTTGTAAAATTTGAAAATCATATTGTGGAGTCATGCTTCAGAATAAGTAAGCAATATTCGCTACCTGACTAAGGAGCTTCGGCCTGTCAATTGTTGAGAAAGTAATCTCATGCATGGGCCTACATTACCAATTGTAAGAGAAGGGTTAAGCTCTAGAATACAATTGTCAGATCAAGGTACTGATAGGTTAAAAACCAAAAAGATCACATCTATATAGAGCATACCTTCTTAACTTTGTATTGGCATCTGCGCCAATATCAGCATCTTCTATTTCTGATTCGCACGCTTGAAGCGCAAGTTCCTCAAGATTAAGAGAAGATCCAAAGGCAGGTGGTGGATGGATGCTGCATTCGCAATGGTAGTAAGATATCATAATATCCCAATGAATCAAACCAAAGAGGGGATAGAAAATTTTCAGATTAGTTAAAATCACCAAATGGCTGCAATGACGAAAACGAAGAAAAAGTGATAACAATGTGAAGAACATTGCACATTTCAGAAAATACACCTCATAAGTAATACCTTCCCTTTCTCGGAGAACTTGAATGTGCTGCATCTCCTAAACTTCCATCTGAGGCAGGTATTACCTGTATAAAACAAGATAACACCCAGAATTAAGATTATATTATATCAACCAGATACGAGAACTACATGCTAGTATACTATACACCAAAACAAGATGCCTCCTCAAGCATGACAATATCTAGTTGAGCAAAAAAGGCAAAATGCCTATGAATTTTGAATGAGCGTGTAGTATTTCATGAACCTGTACCATGCTTCTAACCTTACAGCATATTTTGGAGTGATTCATTATTCTTTTTGGAGATAACTTCAGCCAAATATGTACAATTTCAGTAAACAAGAAAGATGAGAAACTATTGATCATCCCTATATTCACCAATCAAGCTGTGCTGGATTCTACAGCCTTCTCAATATTTACCATCGTACATGATAATACTACGGCTCTTATCTACTACAAACTCTTCCAAAATTTTCATTGCTAGGATAGGTACCGGAGCCTCGTTTCATGGATCTATCCTAGATAATCCTCCCATTCTTAATAAAAAATGAAGATCTCAACTACTCCTTCCAATATAAGATCACAAACATCCCTTTCTGGACAGATCATCAACGAATGTGAGGCCGAAACTGACCAACTTCTATTAAGTTTGTGTGCAAGAAATACCATGTCCCACAAGATTATCCAAAATCAGATAGACATAAAAAAAACTGTGGCGGATTAGGCTTGACATTGATGAACCAACCTGCACTAGACGAACATCAAAAGACGGCCTATTAGCAGGATCACGCGCCAGATGCAGCAGCCTTTTGTGCGTGAGAACATCAACCGCCCTCTCCAAGCTCACATCCATCCCATACCTACCACACCATTAATCACATTCACGAAATGCTCAATAGTCAATCTCAATGCAATCATGAAAGAAATCACTCATCAACAGTAAGAAAAACACACAATTCAATCCCATTCTACGGCAACATTTCATTTAGTTTTCACAAATTACATCAAATACGAACAAAATTCAGCAGTGATAAGGAACACTCACAAGCTAGAGAAGATCAACCATCCGATAACAAACAAATCACTCATCGACAGTAAGAAAAACATACATTTCATTCTCATTCTACAACAGCATTTGATTTACTATTCACAAATTACATGAAATACGATAAGGAACACTTACAAGCTAGAGAAGATCAATCATCTGATGTTATAACAAACAAATCACTCATCGATAACACATGCATGAATTAGTTAAACTTTTACACATTTCAATCTCATTTTATAGCAACATTTCATTTAGTTTTTACAAAATACGACCAAAATTCAGAAAAATTAAAGCCAGTGAATATCAATCATCTGATAACAAACAATTGGGGAAGTAATCGTAACCTGTGCGGCAGGCGATTGAAATGCGCCCAAAGCTGATGATCGAAATCCATTTCCTGAGCTTCGGAACGTCCGATTTCCTTAAGCCGTTGCAAAACCTCATTGTAAACCTCCGTTTTCTTCTGCTGTAAGCGGTTATTCGCCGACGGCGGTTTCTGATCCTTTCCTCTGCTTCCGCAGCTCCCTGTTTCGTCCATCGCCATCTGAATCTCGACAAGTAGCTCGCAATTTTCCGCAATCAGCTGCTGCAGTTTACGTAGAGTGAGATTTTCACCAGGGATGCGGATTTGTACGTAGCTAATGATGCCGATTTGAGACGGCTGTGAGCTTCAGATTATTGAACTTCATTGCTATTGCCAATTGATGTAAAAGTATATCTCTGAAAATGATTTCATGGATTAGCTATGGTATTTGAAGTAGTGTATATTGCTTAAGCTTCTCTCTATTAGAGGAAAATTTTAACTGCCTTTTTCTTCAAGAAATATATTTAATGAATTTTATTGTATATGAATAATATATTGTGTTTAGAAATATCATAAATGGAATGTTGCACGAGTTTTAATTTTAATGAAATGAGAGTGTATCACGAACTGTTGCATGTCTTTTAATTGAAAAGATAGTTATGAGTAATTTAATTGTAAATATATTGTGATGAATATTCTAATTGTTAGTAATATACATATATCATGTGAAGAAAATATCAGGAAGGGATTAATGCAGGAGTATAGTGTATTGTGAATAATCTAATGTGTGTAGAATATTTTGAGTGGAAAAAGGGACATATTTATCAATGTTAATGATATTTATAAATAGAAAATGATTAATATTGAGTAGATATCCCAAAACTTGATGCAATATGAGATATTTATTAATGTGATTTCGGAAACCAGCATTTAAATTCAATTCCTATGATTTTGAGTGACGCTGGATTGGTATCACAGTGACGTGGATTTTTAAAGTCGATCGATCTCATTATTGGCTCCATCCTAATTTTTTGTGGATAAGGTTCAAATGAATCTAATAATCCTATGTGTTTAGTAATTGCAATGACTCAGTCTCTACGTGGAAAACGCTCCAACCTTGGTCCCAAAAATCATAGCATGTGATTATTAATTTATTAACTATTGCTGCTAATTACTCTATTAATTCACTGTTAAATATCCCATTTCTCATTTGCACTTTTTATCAGATCATATAATGAGATACTCTTATACTAAATCAATATATTATTTTGAAATAAATTCAGTGATTTATTTTATAAAAGATATTTCCAAGTTGGCTTGTTTACACCAACGGACCAACCAAACTAAACTACTAATTACACACATCACAAATCATAAAATGGGAAGCACCAATTAATTAATTGAGCGCATGAACCACAACACAACATGATTTATGCACTCATTTATCCAACTTTTCAAGTTTATAGCAAATACTATATAACACAAACAAACTCCACAATTGAGTTTAATCCATCAAGATTTCCAATAAGGTTTTGAATAAGTTTCTCTAAAACTGAATACAAACAAGTATTGATTAAACTAATTCTTCAAACCCAAAATACCTATCAGCAGCATAATCAACAAAGCTATATAAAGGCATAACCTTATCACCATATTTCTCCAACCTATCCAACTCTTTCTTTGCTTGTGATCTCAAATCCTCAGCCACCTCCATTGCTTTCTCAACTCCATACACAGACACATAACTCTTACCCTTACTCTTGCCTCCATCCTCCTCTCCCGACTGCTGTTTCGCTTCCCGGATGTCATCCACCACCTCATACAAAATACCCACAGCCCGGCCGTATTTCCTCAGGTGCTCAATCTCGTCATCCGAGGCACCGGCAAGCAGGCCGCCGCAAACAGCAGAGCACTGGCCCATTTCACCAAACTTCTTCTCTTGCACTAGATCGACTGCGTTCGGCCCACCCTCGAGGTCGAGAAACTGACCTGCAGCCATGCCGGTGGACCCCACTGCCCTTGCGATCTCAGCAATGACCCGAAGGAGGCGGCTTTGAGGGACGAGATCTGTGGGGGTGTGGGACACAATATGTTGGAAACCAAGAGGGAACAATGCATCCCCTGCTAATATTGCCATATCCTCACCGAATACTGTGTGGTTGGAGGGCTTGCCTCTTCTTGATGGATCATCATCCATGCATGGCAAGTCGTCGTGTATCAGTGAAGCAGCGTGGACCTATTGTTCCGAGGCACATATGTCAAGGAATGAGAGATTATAAACAAAATTAAACCAATGTATTGAAACTAGATCATATGAAAACGACCGTACAAATTCCAGACACTAAATTTAACATTGACCTCAAAAAAAATGTAATACACAATGAAATTGTGCCGATTCCTAAGTTTAAGATTCAAAGATGTTTGATTTTCAGTTCACAAATTCGGTGGAATTCATGGTTAGAACTATACTACACCAAAGCAAACCATCAACATTCTTGAGGTAAGTATAACATATAATAATCTGGCAGGGAGATTCTGAAAAATAGATCTCAGGAGTAAATTAAACCCAACATGAAAGAAGATTCAAGAGGAATACAACTCCTCAAACTGAACCTTAGGGAAGCTCGATTGAAGCTTGCCACTGATCGAAGACAGGGAAACTACTACTTGGACTGAACCCTCGGATAGACCGAATCCAATCTCCCTACTCCTAAAACAAAGCAAAACTATCATGTTCCCATTTGCAGTCTCTGTGATTTAGGGCAGCTCGATTGAGCTTGCCACTGATTGAAGACAGGGGAACTAATATTCGAATTGAACACTTGGGACAGACTGAGTCCAACCTTTCCACTGCTAAAACAGAGCAAACCTATCATGTTTTTGTAGTCTCTGTGATTTAGGGAAGCTCGATTGAAGCTTGCCACTGATCGAAGACAGGGAAACTACTACTAGGACTGAACCCTCGGATAGACCGAATCCAACCTCCCCACTCCTAAAACAAAGCAAAACTATCATGTTCCCATTTGCAGTCTCTGTGATTTAGGGCAGCTCGATTGAAGCTTGCCACTGATTGAAGACAGGGGAACTAATATTCGAATTGTTAGGGCAGCTCGATTGAAGCTTGCCACTGATAGAAGACAGGGGAACTACTATTCGAATTGAACCCTCGGATAGACCGAATCCAACCTTCCCACTGCTAAAACAGAGCAAAAGAAGGCGGCGAGGCGATTACCGCCGAAAATCTCACAGGCGGCGACGCACATAACCGGCGGCGCTCTCTTAGCGCCCTTGGCCAAAACCGAATAGCGCATCGATTCATAGATCTGCTCCGGGTACTTCACCGGAATCGCCTCGTCGAGCTTCTGATCGATTTCTCTAATTAGAGACGTCCAATACGTCTTGAGATCGAATCCCGGCGAAACCGACGCGGCGGAGCATCGAATCGTGCGGCGGAGCGCGGGGCGGGCGATCTTCGGCAAGCAAACGTGGGGAGTCGATGCAATTACGGAAGAGAAAACCATTTGATTATGGATTTTCAGCTTTATTGCTGCGGATTTGAGCTGAACTTGTGTCTAGATTATGGCTTTGGGGCTGAAATTTGATTGAGTGAGGGACTAGAGGGAGGGATGGTGAAAGAAGATCAGATGGTTGACGAAACCGAAGCTTGTGCGCCTGCTGCTGACTTGGCGTCTCTTTATTGGCTATCGCTTGCCAGTTTAGCTCTTTTTTAAAATTAATCTTGTTTAAACGAAGAATCCAAGTGAACCTCGATCACGAATGACATGGACGATGTTGTCGTACCACGAAATCAATTACAACTTCAAAATTCGAATTATAACGCAACTGTTCAACCCTGGATCAATAATCTTTCAAAAAATTGTTATACTGCAGAAATACCGATTACTACCAAAAAAAGAAAAAAATTAATGAAATTTTATCATCTTAGTTTGTTAGATCATGGACCAATAGGTGTACATGCTCAGACAGCAGATGGTCCATATCCACCGGCTTAACTAATGTTGACAAAGTAAACAGACATGAAAGTCTAATATTAAGGAGATTTACTTATTTTATTTTTATTAAGAATGTAAATAATTTAAATAAATTCATCTCAATATAATAATTAATTAATTGTGCATAAAATTTAAATTAATTTGAAGTGCCGACCACCGTCTCGTTTCTGACTCCATTTCTCCGGATGTCTCATATTCTCTACCTCTTCTTCTCCCGCTGCACAAATCAGACCCAAAATTGAATACACAAACATTATTATTATTATTATTATTATTATTATTATTATTATTATTATTATTATTATTATTATTATTATATAACAATAAATTATCTACCAATAATTAATATTTCATAACAACATTAGCATTCTAACAAGCAAATATACTCTATAAATCCAATACATTAGTGGCTTTACCAATGATAAACAAATTTTTTTTATAATAAACCTATAGGCCTATCCCAAAAAAAAAGTCCTTTAAATTTTTTTAACAGCCTAGCTAAGTCAAGCTCAGATCAAATAATGCTTAAAATTTCGTAGCTGTTTCATTAGCTGTGTCATTGTCTCAAATGTATATATGAGTTTAACAATTCAAACTAGTTTACTTTTATTTTGCTAATCCCACTAATCATTCTCATGGGCGGTGTGCTACGATTTAAAATGACATTTAACAACCTTGATTAAAATACTTTATTAGTATTACACCGACTGAAAAGGATCTACACAATATGTTATGATTAAAATATGAAAAAGTTCTATCAACACATCAATGCATGAATATTAAATTGTAATCTAATAGCCATGAGTATTGGTCCTTTTTTTTTTTTTATATATAAATAAAGAGGTCGTAATTTAAATCGTGCACGAATCCTAAATTGTAATCTAATAGCCATGACTATTGTCCTTTTTCATATAAATAAAGAAGTCATTATTTCAAATCATTGTAATGGGCCATGATATTGATCCCTTTTTATATAAATTAAAATGTCATTATTTGTGTGTAAGTTAGCCTAATAACGAAATGGTAATGCCCAAACGGCTAAATCTAAAGGTCTTAGGTTCGAGTAGTATTTTTTCAGAGAATCCTAATTATATAAACGAGAGTTATTTCTTAGTTTGTCAAAGTAAATTCTTTAAATTTTTTTCTTACTTTACTTCTTTTGTAATGAGTTCAGCAAATATAAATTTTATAATCTCAACTCCGATGCCCTAGATCAATGCTTGTCCCATTTAATTATTCTGCCTCGTTTCTTGTTTTGTGATTTGAATATCAAATTTTATAAGTATAGTGGAGTGGTTGGTTGCAAAAGATAAGAACGAAGGTTATAATATTTTGATTAACGACGCGTAGATACAACCTCAATTATTAGGATTATGTGTATTAAATTGGATAACCAGTTGATAATGTATACTATAATTATTCTCTCTGCCCAATGAAATTGGGTTAACATTTATTGATTTGGTTACCACATGTCCAGCTAATTACAATTATAAAATATTTCCCCTTAGTTTTCGCCAATGTGATTGGCGTGCGGACACATGAGGTCGGCGACAGCTCCAAGAATAAAACTAATGGAGTTTTCCAACACGAGTTGGCGGGCGGTGGATTCAATCGATCATTCTGACTCCACCTGTGACCCTCCATGCTCGCACACGATGCTAGCTCCTTGGCATGGGCTAAGCTCATATGTATATATGAGGTTCATGAGATCATGTGTCGTTCACTGTTAAACTATTTTTTGCAGAGTATAATTATTTTGAATATCAAACTTTCTACAAAGTAGATAATATATATTCAATTCCATCCCATTAAATTTGAAGCATCTGTTTCTCTGTATATGAAATTTTACATAGGGTTAATTGTTTTATTAAATTTTATGGCGCTTATAGTTTTCTTAAAAGAGTTCATATTTTAGATTTTAGAATCCACTTTCATAGAACTTAGGTATTTGAATGTTGGGTGGCGGGTGGCCTACCTTCTCTCACCAAAAAATAAAGTTGAAATACTTTTCTATTTTAGGAAATTTATCTTTTAGGTGGGGCAATTTAAAAAGGCAAATGTTTCACTTGTTAGCACTATATAATGCCTTACACATGTACAAAGAAGCAGGGCAAAACCTCAAAATCCACATCCTCAATAACTCAATCAACAAAAATGGATGCTAAATCAATCAAAGAAGAGAAGGCCGAGCTAGAAATCTGGCAATACATATTCGGCTTCACGCCAGTGGCCGTAGTGAAGTGCGCAATCGAGCTCGAAATCGCCGACACCATCGAGAGCCACGGCGGCGCCGTGTCCCTCCCCGACCTCGCCTCCGCCGTCTGCTGCTCGCCCTCCGCCCTCGGCCGCATCATGCGGTACCTGACCCACCGTGGCTTCTTCGAGCTCCACGAATCCACGCACAAATACTCCAACACTCCCCTCTCCCTCCGCCTCCTCCTCAAAAACGGAGCGAACAGCGTCGCTCCGTTTCTGCTGATGGAGGCCAGCCCCGAGATGCTGGCCCCGTGGCACAGGCTGCGGGCCAGCGCCGCGCCCGGCGGGGGCTCGGCCTTCAGGGCCGTGTACGGGGAGGATTTCTGGGATTATGCGTCCCAGAATCCGGCCGTGAGCAAGCTGTTTGACGATGGGATAGCGAGCCACGCCACGCGGGCCATTTGCGAGATCATAGAGCGGTGCGGTGACGTGTTTGAAGGGATCGGGTGCTTGTTGGACGTCGGTGGAGGCGATGGCACGACGCTCCGTTACATCACGGAGGCGTGCCCGTGGGTCCGGGGAATCAACTTCGATCTCCCCCACGTTGTCTGCGTGGCTCCGCAGATACGAGGTGTGGAGCATGTCGCTGGGGACATGTTCAAACATATACCCGAGGCTGATGCTGTTTTCATTAAGGTACTCTGTTCATGATTAATTCATATAGTAACATCTTTTTTTAGTGCGTCTCAGAAAAATATGTATTTTCTAATTTTGGATAGTCTTTTCACTTTAATAAATTGTGACCTATTCTCCACTAATAATACTTTAATTAATTTTTCTCTCTATCTCTCTCTTACCTTATTAATTTTACATTAAAACTCGTGCTAAACCTAAATTGCATATTCTTGGAGAACGGAGAGAGTATAGAAAAGTAGCCAAGTCAACTCATATCAATTAGTCATAATCTATGCTATGGCAGAAAATTTAATTTTCTAGATACAACAAATTTTATTATGAATTCAATAATTTTATACATTCCCTTAAAACGAAACCTTCTATTTTAAGAAAACAAATTTTCTTAACTGAAGTGGTACCCATTCTATACTATCACTTATTTTTTTTCATGCTCTTATTTTTTCAACTGTGTATTTAAATATATATCGTTTTAAAAATGTTCTCTTTTTAAAGGACAGATAGTTAGTAAAGTTTAAATAAATAAAAAATATTATTATCATGAGAACGAAAATTCATTTCAATACTTCAATTGCTAATATCTATGTTATATGCAATTTTTTATTGGACGAGTGCAACACCAGAGTCGGATCTCATGAGGACCAAAAGTTAATTTTTTTCAGAATACATTATTAATATATCACTAAGAATGCACCGCCTATAATCTATATACAGTGTTCTCAATTCTCAAGATAAAATTAGTAAAGTCAGAATAGAGATAGGAAGAAAAGGTAATTAAAATATCATTAGTAGAGAAGGATCTCACTTCATTAAAGAAAAAAAATGTTTCCTAAAATAGAAAGTATTTTACGTTAGCTTTATCTTGTACACGCAGTGGGTGCTGCATGACCGGAGCGATGACGAGTGCATGCATGTATTGAAGAAATGCCGGGAAGCGGTTCCGAAGGAGACGGGGAAGGTGATAATCGTGGAGACGGTGATCGTCGAGGGAGAAGAAGACGAGTACAGCGACACTAAGCTGGCGCTGGACATGGTGATGATGGCCCACACTGAGAAGGGGAAGGAGAGGACTTTTGAAGAGTGGGATTGTGTGATCAAAGGGGCTGGTTTCAGTAGCTACACTGTCAAACATATTGGCTCCATTTTCTCTATTATTGTGGCTTGTCCTTGATTTCCTATTTGTTTTGTACTACAATAATGCATTTTGAACTTCTATGCTTGGTTTATTGGTAATTTCTGTGAGGAGGTGTAGCGATGATGATATGCATTTTAGTTGATAAAATGTTTGTTCTATAATTGTTATAATGGTGGTTCAATAGTAGTCATTTTAAAAGTATTTATTGGCCTATAAATAGGTGATAAAATCATTTTCATCCACATTTTCAGTTATCTCTTTACGTTTTTCTCTCATTTTCAATAGGTCTTGTCAGAAAAAGAATCAAAGTATTACCCTCTCCGTCCGTGAAATATTGTCTAATTTTTCTATTTCGGTTGTCTGTGAATTGTTGTCCACTTTACTTTTTTTCCCCCATTTTTGGTAAATGAACCCATTTTCCACTAACTTATTATACTCACATTCTGTTATAAAACTAATATATAAATGTGGAATCTACATTCCATCAATTTTTTCCATACTTTTCTTCACATTTCTTAAAACCCATGCCAAATCAAACTAGGACAACATTTCACGGACGGAGGGAGTCTATTAGAAAATCGAAGGTTGAAGAGAAGAACTAATTCGGGGAGAAGACAGAAACCATCATCAAGTCTACAAGGGTAAGATGCCATCACCGATATATGAGTTGACCTAGTGGTAAAATAAGGAGTCGTTCGCTTCGTTTGTTAGCGAATATCAGAAATAAAACTGCTTCGGAATTAACATGGCATGGCCCACCTTCTCCATATTTGATAATGGTGTTCACCTTTTAAGATAAGGGCCCAGTTTTAGATATAATTGGAAATTATTTTAAGCCATACTTAATTGAGCTGCCCCACTTCATGAGCAAATTGCCAAAATTACCCCTGTACGTATTTCAAATTTTCATCTCCCCACGCTGTAGCAAAAATACACATTCAAAAATACACAGAACAGAGTTTCACACCAGTTGAAATAGAGGTAGCAAAAAGTGAAGGACATCTCTACCGTTTCGCTCTCAGGCTGCCCTACGAGGTAATTTGAATTATTTTCGAACGAGCTTGACACATAGGTTTCGAACAACGACGGGCTGAAAAATTTCGAGCTATGCAAGCCCAAATGTGATGAACATGTTTATTTGATAAGAAGAAAAATCTCGACGTTGCAATCACGGGGTACCTGAAATTGGTACCCGATTCAGCCCAAACACAAAATCAAAGCTTGGAAATGGGATGAGAGCTTCCGATCACCTTGTTTTGACAGCGAATAAAGATTGGAAACGGGATGAGAGCTTCAACACCACCGCTGGCTAGGGTTAGGGATTTCGAAAATTCTGGTGTGTTCAAATGTGTGCTGAGAAAGGGGGGAACACATAAATGAGAGGGATAATTTGGGAAGGGCACTTCTCATTTTTTGGTAAAACTTTTCTTCCAAAAAAATACCAATAGAATTTATTTATCTCATTTATGCGGCACACAGTGCTGGCTTCATCAATTATGTGGGTCCATACGAAATAAACCACATACACCGAACAACATAAATGAGCAGAAATAAAGCCATTTCTGGTGATATATGACACACCGAACGCGTCCTTAATGTCTAAATAAAGTAAGAAAGAGAAAGAAAGAAAAAAGTAAGAGAGGGGATAAAATAAGAAAGAGAGAATAAAGTACTCCCTCAGTCCACCATTTAAAGACCCATTTTGACTTGTCACGGGTTTTAAGAAATTATTTAATTTTGTGAAGAAAAGTAAAGGGAAAAAGTGGGTGAAATGTGGGACCCATTGAAAGTATTAGTTTTATACTCCCTTCGTCTCATTTTAGGAGTCCCGGTTTACCATTTGTGGGTGTTCCACTTTAGGAGTCCCGGTTGGAATATTCCATAAATAGTAATATGCCCCATATTCCACTAATCTTTTTCCACTCACATTTTATTATAAAACTAATATATATAAAAGTGGGACCCACATTCTACTTTTTTTTTTCACTAACTTTTCTTTACATTTCTTAAAACTCGTGCTTATCTCGAATGAGACTCCTAAAATGGGACGGAGGGAGTATTGAATCGTGAGGATAAAAAGTTGGTGGAATGTAGGATCCGCAATTCCGCATACTAAAAGTGGAATAAAGTAAATGGTTCTATAAATCATGGACAAACCAAAATGACAAAAGGGTTCTTTAAATGGTGGACGGAGGGAGTAAGAGAAAGAAAAAAGTAGATAAGAGGATAAAGTAGGAGAGAGGAGTGAGTTGATTGTTGCCAACAAAGGAAACGTCTCACTTAGACTGGGATGTACCAAAAAGGAATACGTCTCACTTAGACTGGGATGTACCAAAAAGGAATACGTCTCACTAGGCTGGGACGGAGAACTTCCATGCACATCAATACTCCATCTGTTTTTTTTTAAATAGCAACTATTTCCATTTTGAGTCGTTCCTTAAAAATAGAAACTTTATAATTTTTCTATTTTAGGACATAGACCTCACAATCTACTAATTAACTCTACTTTTACTATTTTTTCTCTTTCTTTCTCTTACTTTACTCATTTTTTTTCTCTTTCTTACTTTACCAATTATTTTCACTTACTTTATCAATTGTGCATTAAATCCCATACCGTTTCAAATATTTCAATTTTTTGAATACTGATGGAGTATTAATATTCTGCCTCATTGATTATCAAATTCTAAACTATAATTGGTTACCTCGATAAGGACGAAGGATATAATATTTTGACAATGACTACTACTCACAAAATAACATACACCTACCTTTCTTTTATTTGTGACATGCAAGATAACTCATTCATAAAAATGTAAACATCATTGTCTATAGTTTGTTCTTTATTTTATTTAATTTTACTTTACCCGTAAAACAACATTTAAAATCTTATACATCTTCACTGGGACGGACAAAATACTCTCTTTGTCCCCATACAAGTTATAGACTCTCTCTTTTAATTAGTTGTCTTGTTATAAGTAATTAATTTCACTTTTAGCAAAATTATGACTTAGAGTTGGGACAGACTAACTGCTAACATTATATAATGGCTTTGCATGTATGAAGAAGCATCACAAAACCTAAAAATTCACATCCTCATTCATTCAATCGATAAAAATGGATGTAAAATCAATCAAAGAAAAGAAGGCTGAGGTAGAAATATGGCAGTATGTATTCGGCTTCACACCAATGGCCCTAGTCAAGTGCGCAATCGAGCTCGGAATAGGCGGCGCCGTGTCTCTGCCCCTCGGCCGCATCATGAGGTACTTGACCCATCGCGGCTTCTTCGAGCTCAACCAATCCACAAACAAGTACTCCAACACTCCCCTCTCTCTCCTCCTTTCAAAAAGCGGAGCGAATACCATCGCTCCGCTTTTGGTGATGGAGGCTGGCCCCCAACGGAGGTTCGGGATTCAAGGCCGCGCACGGGGAGGAACTATGGGACTTCGGGTCCCACAATCCGGCCCAGAGCAAGCTATTCAATGATGGGATGGCGTGCCACGCTAGACAGGCGGTGTCCGAGATCGTGGACCGGTACAGCGAGGTCTTTGAAGGGATCGGTTGCTTGGTGGATGTCGGCGGAGGGGACGGCACGGCTCTCCATTGTATCGTGGAGGCGTGCCGGGGATCAACTACGATCTCCCCCACGTTGTCTCTGCTGCTCAGCAGAGACCAGGCGTGGAGCATGTCGCTGAACATGTCCCCAATGCAGATGCCGCTTTCATCATGGTATTTACTTCTTCCAATTCTTAAAATTTAAAAATATGAACTTTTGAAGGTACCCAAGATTTAATGCATAATATAAATACGAGAGATAGAAATAAAATTGATTATAGTATAATCAATAGAAAATGAGTCCTATCTCATTACATAAATTTTTTTTAAAATAAAGAAGCATAGGATTAAGAGACAAACTAAAAAGGTAATTAAGTAGTACTCCCTCCGTCCCAAGGAAGATGACCCCTTTCTTGGGCGGCACGAGATTTTATGCAAATTTATTTTGTGTGTTGAGAGGAGAGAGTAAAGTAAGAGAGAGAGAATAAAATAGAGATAAAAGTATTTTCATTTTAAGTAATGAGTCATCTTAGTTGGGACAAAGTAAAAAGGAAAGTGGGTCATCTTCAATGGGACGGAGGGAGTATATTTTTAAGGGACCAAGGGGTTTGTAATTTTTTTTACAACTACTAATAAGAATTTGAGCCTCTTGTCGGAGTCGGTTCTTATTTGTTACTTGAACAATTCATAATTTTTGTTGTTATTTGAAAATTTTTCTATATAATTGAGAGAAAAAAAAAATTCAAATAATTTCTAAAAATGTCTAAAAATTAACTTCTCAAGTGAACATTAACTGATGGAGAGAGTCTTTTTTGCCATTTTTAGAATTTAGAGGAAAAAATGAAAAAAAATAAAGACTTGTTTTAATATGTTTCAGTTTCCTTGTAATTAAGTGTCTCAAAAGGTGCAAAGCACATTTCTTAGGGATTATTAAAATCCACTCAAATTATATTGATTAGTAGACGTTTTAAGTAGAAACTCAGGTTTTATTGTGAGAAGAAAGAATGGTTTGTGAGGCGTTTTTAGTTTTCACGATAAAAAGTAATTTTTACGTTAACCCCATCCATCCTATACACGCAGTGGGTACTGCATGAGTGGAGCGACGATGAGTGCATGCAGATACTGACAGCGATTCCCAAGGAGACGGGGAAGGTGATAATCGTTGAGGGAGAAGAAGACAAGTACCGCGACGTGACAAGAGTGATTATAGGGGCCGGCTTCACTGTTAAAGATATTGGCTCCATTATTTCTATTATTGAAGCCTATCCATGAAATTTACATTTCCAACCATACATTCACAATAACAAGGAATACTTTGATTTTACGACACGTGTATATGATTGGATAACCATTTTGATCATGTATACTGTACGTTGTTAGCATTATACAATGCCCCAGCCTCACAAAATCAAATCGATAAAATGGAAGTTAAATCAATCAAGCAAGAGAAGGCTGAGGTAGAGATCTGGCAATATGTGTTCGGCTTCACTCCAATGGCCGTACTCAAGTGCGCAATCCAGCTCGAAATCGCCGACGCCGTCGAGAGCCACGGCGGCGCCGTGTCTCAGCCCGACCTCGCTTCCGCCGTCGCCTGCTCGCCCTCCGCCCTCGGCCGCATCATGCGCTACTTGACCCACCGCGGCTTCTTCGAGCTCAACCAATCCACAAATCAATACTCCAACACTCCTCTTTCCCGCCAAATTTTAAAAAACGGAGCGAAAAGCTTCGCTCCGTTTCTGCTGATGGAGGCCAGCCAGGCAATGCTGGCCCCGTGGCATAAGTTGAGCGAGCGGGCCGCTCTAGAGGGAGGCTCGGCCTTCGAGGCCGCGCACGGGGAGGATATCTGGGAGTTCGGGTCCCAGAATCCGGCCCAGAGCAAGATCTTCAACGATGGGATGGCGAGCCACGCTAGGCGGGCCGTCTCCGAGATCATGGAGCGCTACGGCGAGGTGTTTGGAGGGATCGGTTCGTTGGTGGATGTCGGCGGAGGCGATGGCACGGCCATGCGTTGTATCGTGGAGGCGTGCCCGTGGATCCGAGGGATCAACTTTGATCTGCCACACGTTGTCTCCGCGGCCCCGCGGGGACAAGATGTGGAGCATGTCGCTGGGGACATGTTCAAACATGTCCCTAGGGCTGATGCTGCTTTTATCATGGTATATATTCTATTTGAATTTGTTTAATTTTAAAAAATTCATTATGAATTTTTACAAATTTTTACGCTTTAGTCTACCATTTAAAGAATCATTCTAATTAGGCATGAGTTTTAATAAATTGTTTGACCTTATGAGAAAAATAAATTAAAAAAGTTTGTTAAATGTGATTCTTATTTTTATTGTTAATTTTATATTGAAATGTGGAGTTTGTATATTAAAAGTTAAAAAAATTAAATAGTTCTTTAAATGGTAGACCTGTCAAAATGACATAGATATTCAATGGAGGGAGTATTCATTTACTTTTTTTATAAAAAAAATTCAATTTTACGTAAAGAATGTTTTTATTGAACATTTTTCTATTTTAATACACCCCCGTCCACAACAAAATAGTTTATCTTTCCAATTCTGTCCTTCCATTAAAACTAATTCCATACTACGAAATGGAAGTTATTTCCAATTTTAAAATATATTTATTTTATTTATCTCTTTTCTACTTCATCAACATTTTCTCTCACTACGAATGCTGCAATGACTCGTGTCTATATGCTATCTCCGTTGTGTTTTTCAATTTTAACGATAAAAGTACTACTTCGTTCCTCCATTAAATATTTCATTTTTCCTTTTTTGTTTGTCCATCATTAATGTCCCATTTCACTTCAACTATTTTTGGCATTTGGACCCCACATTCCACAAATTTATTTTTCTCACATTTTATTATAAAATGTATGTATAAAAGTCGGACTCGCATTCCAGTAAATTTTTCTACCCACTTTTTTTGCAGAGTAAAACAATTTCTTAAAATCCGAGCTGATAAAAAATAAAATAGGACATATATATAGTTTTTACGATAATCCTATCCCGTACATGCAGTGGGTGTTGCATGATTGGAGCGACGAGGAGTGCGTGAAGATACTGGAGAAATGCCGTGAAGCAGTTCCGAAGGAGACGGGGAAGGTGATAATCGCGGAGTTGGTGATCGTGGAAGGAGAAGAAGACAAGTATACCGACGCAAGGCTGGCACTGGACATGGCGATAATGGTTCATACACACAAAGGGAAGGAGAGGACTAATGAAGAATGGGATTTAGTGATCAAAGGGGCTGGTTTCAGTAGCTACACTGTCAAAGATATTGGCTCCATTTTTTCTATCATTGAGGCCTATCCCTGAAATTTACATAGTATGTTTGAGTTTTCCTAATAATAATGCATTTTGAAATTATATGCTTGGTTGTATTGGTGTGTATCCCATTTCCCATATGTTGTTTTTGCTCGTGAAGATACTGTTAGTAATTCATGAATAAATATAATTACAGCCCAATTATAATTATATACTAATTCATATTAGTCCAAATCTAGTCCATTTTCTTTCAGTTTTTACTAGCTTGTAAAGATATTGTTAGAAACTTTTGTCATGATATACAACCAAAACAACAAACATCTAGATTTATAAATGATAGCATGTAAACACATATACGTGTTAATATACTACTTTTGGTATTTATGTGTATTCAACGGCGAACACATCAAATAAGAGCATTAGCAACCGGAGCTGCCCTTAGTTGTTGTATCTTTTCGGAGTATTTTGTTAGAAATCATTTCTTTTAATTTTTCTTACTTTATTAATTTTAATTAGTTCAAAAACTATAATTTTAATAGAATCGTATCGATAAAAACGAAATAGAAGTGGGCATCATCAACTTTGATGCCCTAGTTAGATCAATGCCTTAATATCTCATTTAATTATTCTGCCTCGTTTCTTTCTTTTTTTTTGTGAATTTGAATATCAAATTTTTTACTTATAGTGGAGTAGTTGGTTGCCAAGAATATCAAATTTTATAAGTATAGCCTTATAGGGGAGTAGTTGATTGCCAAGATATAATATATATACTACCTCCATCCCCCAAATTTTGACACACTTCACTTTTTACCATTTTTGATAGTAAACTTCATATTCTACTAACTCATTTCTACTCATATTTTATTATAAAACTAACACTTTAAAAGTAGGACCCACATCCCACCAACTTTTTCAACTCACTTTCCATTACATTTCTTAAAACCCGTGCCGGGTCAAAGTGTGTCAAAATTTGGGAGACGAAGGTAGTATTGATTAATGACGCGTACAACCTCAACTATTGTGATTATGTATTTAATTTAATAACAAGTTTATAATGTAGACTATTCCTTCCATCCCAACGAAATCGGGTTAACACTAGTTGGCCGAAGGTGGATTCGATCTATCCCTCTGAGACCCCACTCGGGACCCTCCATGACCGTACACCATGCTAGCTTTGTGGCATGGGCTAAAGCTCATACGTACGGCTACGAGGATGCCTACGATTATGCACTATCAAACTATGGTGCTTGGTTTCCATCTCACTAAATGCGAAGCAATTGGTTTTCAGCATGAGGTTTTAATCACCGTTATTTTATAAGTTAAATGTTGTATGAAGTACTACTAGTTGTTTGCATTATATAATGACTTATGCATGTATGAAGAATCCTAACAAAACCTCACACTCAATAATTCAATCGACAAAATGGATGTCAAATCAATCAAAGAAGAGAAGGCTGAGGTAGAAATCTGGCAATATATATTCGGCTTCACTCCAATGGCCCTAGTCAAGTGCGCAATCGAGCTCGAAATAGCCGACGCCCATCGAAAGCCGCCGTGTCTCTTCCCGATCTCGCCTGCTCCCCCTCCGCCCTCGGCCGCATCATGAGGTACTTGACCCACCGCGGCTTCTTCGAGCTCAACCAATCCACAAACCAATACTCCAATACTCCCCTCTCTCTCCTACTTTTTAAAAAGCGGAGCGAATTGATGCTGGAGGCCAAGGAGTGGAGCATGTCGCTGGGGACATGTTTCAACATGTCCTTAAGGCTGATGCTGCTTTCATCATGGTATATATGCTAATCTTAGTTTGTCTAATTTTCCACTTTTGTGTACTCTCTTCTATCCACTTAGAATTTTCTTTTGCAACAACTACTCATACTTTTTTCTCAAGAGGGAGTATTAGTTTGGCTTTTTTAAATTAAAACTTATTTTTCATAACAAATTTGATTCTTGTCCTTTGATTAACTTCATATTCTTTCCGTTCTATTGAACATGACTCACATTGCTTTTTCGTCCGTCTCAATAAAAATGACCCATTCCTTATTTAGAAAATAATTAAAATATTTCAACTACATTTCTCTCTTTTATTTTTATTTCCATCCTATTTTTAAACATCAAATAATCATCTCTATGTTACTTTATTCATATTTCCTACTCCCTCTGTCCCGCTTAAGATGACACGTTTTCTTGTTAGTTTATTCCAATTAAGATGACACATTTCCTTATTTGGAAACTTTCTCACTCCAATTAATACACCCACCACTTTTTCTCACTCATCTTAAAATATTCATCTTTCTTTTTCTATTTAATACTTGCACCCACATTTTCTCTCTCCAGTTAAACACTTAAACCAATAATTTCTAAAATGTCATGCCGGCCAAGAAATGTGTCATCTTAGACGAGAAGGATGGAGTACTTTAAAAATCCAATTATCTTTTCTTAAAATAAGAGTGCATAAAATCCTATGGGGTTATCTCTGCTAAGACGACACAAATCTTAATCGGCACAAGATTTTAGTAATTGAAAGTTAATGTGTTTAACTGAACATAAGAAATGTGAGTGTAAGTACTAAATAGAAAGAGAATGAGAGTTGAATATTTTAATTTGAGAGAGAAAATTACTTTATTCTGTCCCATTTAACTAGGACAGAGGGAGTAGTTTTTACGTTAACCCTATCCTATACACACAGTGGGTGCTGCATGACTGGAGCGATTTCGAGTGCATGAAGATACTAACGAAATGTCGAGAAGCAGTTCCGAAGGAGACGAGCAAGGTTATAATCGCGGAGGCGGTGATCGTGGAAGGTGAAGAAGACAAGTATACCGACGCAAGGCTGGCGCTGGACATGATGATAATGGTTCACACAGACAAAGGGAGAGAGAGGACTGTTGAAGAATGGGATTTAGTGATCAAAGGGGCTGGTTTCAGTAGCTACACTGTCAAACATATTGGCTCAATTATTTCTATCATTGAGGCCTATCCCTGAAATTTACATATGTTTGAATTTTCCTACTTGCTTTGTACTATAATAATGCATATTGAACTTATATGCTTGTTTTATTGGTTTCTACCTTGTTGTTTTTGCTTGTGAAGATATGGTTTGTAATTCATGAATAAAATCACATCTTAAGTATATAAACACAATAGTTAGATAATCAAGATTTATACTAAATGATATCGCATGTAAACAAAATAGCTAGAACTTATTTGCTGTGTTACTTATTTCCAATGTTTGATCGAATCCTAGAAGTGAATTCACTATTTTTTTTAAGTGAATATAAATTTATAGACCATGTCACGATGGAGTAGAGTCTCAGACTTTTGACCTCAGACATTACCATTCTACCGTTTGATCAACTCATACACACATGAATCCATTGTTTTGGGTTTTCACATGCATGTCAATTTGATGCGGGAATAGTTACATAGTTTAATTTATCCCCCTTTCGCATATGTTGTTTTTACTCTTAAAGATTTTGTTAGAAATATTTGTCTTGATAAGCAACAAAATAACAAACATCTATATTTGTAAATGATATCACATGTAAACACATCTATAGATGAATCTACTAATTTTGGTACCTACGTGTATACAACGGCGAACGCTGTAAATTGTTTTGGTAGTGGCGATTCGTTCTAAATTTCAAAAAAATAATTATAATATGTTTTTTATGATGACAAGGGCTTTACATAATAATTCACACAAAAAACTAAAAATATGAAAATATTAATGAATAAAATAAATCAAGGCCCTAGTCTCTTTAATGTGTGTCCATCCCTATCTGTACGTCAATCTGATGCAAAAACAATTCTCAGTGCACAGTTATTCTAAATTCTAGAGAAAGCTACAAATTTTTTTATTGAAAATATGTACTCCCTTTATCCTAAGAAAGATGAGCCCTTCCTTGGGCGGCATAGAATTTATGCCACTTTATTTTGTGTATTAAGTGGAAGAATAAAGTAAGAGAGACGTGTCAATATGTCATCTTAATTGTGAAAAACCAAAAACTAAAGTGGATCATTTGTACACTGATATTATTCCAATTTACATGAAATTGTGTAAACAAAATGGATTTCCAAATAAATCCTCATTGCTCATTACCATCAACACTTTGCAATGTCACTTATTATGAATGAACACAAACTTGACAATGTGTATAGCAAGTTGTCCTGTCACTCCTTTGCCAGCTGACTAAAGCTAATCGGCGACACATAAGTTGGGCCCAAGTAGAGTTCTAGAGCCGCAAGTATCGAAGCTTCCTGAGTCGGGTGGTACATGTCCCAGAATAGATACGAGAGGCGGTCCGAACAAAGCGCCGCTTTTTGGTTGCACGGGCCTTCCGCGTTCAGGGCTCCACTCCCACAACATGCCGTATCCACCGATCCGAATAGGGCTGACGTAGGAAAACAGAAGAGGTTAAGGCTCCGTTAGATATCACAAAATAGGAATTGAGTTGGAATCAGAATACTGTGGAATAAAGTTGAACTTATGATATTCCAATTTAATTCCAAACCTTTTTTTTTATAAGGTTAAATAAATTTATATATAATTATATTCTAATTAGAAAAATAAGTTACCAGAAATAGAAATGTGTTATTTTTATGAGACGAACTAAAATAGAAAGAGCTATTTTTATGGAATTGCGAGAGTATTTTTTTGTTTATATAATTCAAATAGTGAAATTAAAAGAAGTTGGAAATATCCACACCCTCTCAAGTTTTTTCTTCACTTTGTGCATGTATTTTTTTAGTTTCCAACACTGAAATATGGCAAGAATTTGATGCACTTTTTCTTACAGGAATTTCTTGGTCTGTTAATGACATCAAGTGTCATATTGAATGTGTTCCCAAGAGAGTATTTCATCCCCGGAAGCTCCGAGCTGATGTGGAGAAGAAGGCCATCGAGGGCGAGGTGGAACGCCTGAGCAAGCTCGTTCATCGGGGGGAAGCACCCGTTCGTCCCGGTAAGGTTCAGCTGGATTAGCCTCGAAAACGGACAGCAGCCTACCGGTGGAATGCTTATGATCCCGAATTTTCTCGCCCCAAGCCCGTATAACGCCTAACGTATGTACACCACCTCGTTTGAAGTCATTTTAAAGCTTGAAAAGTGTTTGGAAATCTTTTAAAAAAAAAATCTTACTTTGATATGCTGAGAATATGCTGATAGCATCATGTTGATGAAGGTGCTGGGAGGTTTTTTTGCATCACTTGTGTTGAAATAACCAAATATGTCATTGCTGCCGATGCTGATGAAGAAGAGGGACTGGTTGAGCTTCGCTTCGGTTGCGGGGTCGCCTATCAAGGCGCTGAGATTACTGCGGACGGTAGCGAACTGGTTGATCTGTTCCGATAATGGCACTGTCTGTTGGCAACACAATGCAACGCGGCATGAAATTAAACGGAAAGGGTACCTAAGAAACCTGCCTGTAAATTATCGAGCTATTGATTTGTTCTGACTTTGCAACTTTTTGATAGCTTGATGACTTACTTGCGTGGCACGGTCGGAGGTCAAGTAAAACGGTGTCACATTGTTGGAAATATAACGACGTTGTACTCCCTCCGTCCCAATAAATATGCAACATTTGGTTTCTGGCACGAGATTTTATGCAGTGTTGTTTTGTAAGTTAATGAAAAGAGAGTAAAATAAGAGAGAAGAAAAAGTAGAGATAGTGTTGTTTCCATTTTAGGAAACGTATCATTTATGTTGAAACAACCTAAAAAAGAAAAATGTTTCATTTCTAATGGGACAGAGAGAGTATTATTTAGTGGGCGTTCAATTGGTGCAACTTTGCATGTGTACTGTTTAATCCTATGTTCGGTTAGTAAAATTGGACTAACTAATTAATCCATGATACTATCTTAGATGGATAATCTCCCCATTGTGACTCGCACCCGTACCCCTGCGACAAAAATAGTATGGGGAATGATTAGTGGCGGATCTAGGGGGGCAGGAGGAGGAGGGGGTGGTCGCCCCCTCCGTGCGACTATTTTCCCCTTATCGGGACGTAAAATTACCATTTCTGCCCCCTCCGTTTGCCTCCGGCGTCGCTCCAAACAACGGAAAAAATAGTCATGTCCGCACTAAATCAAGCTAATACTATATATTCCGCCCCTTCCGTTTCCGGATCCTGGATCCGCCACTGGGAATGATTAACCTTTAGTTCCATTTCACCCCCCTTCAACCACACCAGGCAGATCTAGATTTTGCCGCCTCAGCAACCTCAGCAAACGCTGTTGCTGTATCGACTGCCATGTCTCAGGCGGCAACAGAGGTGCTACACCAGCAAATTGGTGATCTTCGCCGGCGGAGAAACTGAGGTTATGAATGGTATATAGGTAAATATGTGTTAAGTAATTATATAAATTAAATATCTTTTAAAGCATAGGAAGATTGTCAGATCAACCGAACCCTTTATATTTATCTAATATTCAATCTAGATCTATCCCATACTCAATCCCATACTCAATCCCACACTCAATCTCAATATTATTTTGTCATGAAAACCGAACGTAGCCATAATATACTAGAATAATACGACGTTGTTTCGCTGCCTATATTGTTTTGGTTGACGTTTGATAGTACCACGTGAGTAAGCGCTAGGAATCTTAATCAGTTGCAAAATCATAACAAATCAATAGTCAGAGTTTAAAGTTGGTATGCATAATCAGAATTAGGCGGAAGTTTAGGAATCTTTACAATGGATCGAGTTAAAGTCTTACATTGTTGATATTGGTGATGTCTAGGAGTCCGGCACCCCCAGAGGCGAAGTTTACACCTTTGCTGAGTTGCTGTTGGAATCCCGATCCAAGGGTGAGCAGATACAGGAAAGGAGGTGGGCTCATCATCAACCCGAAATTCTTTACTGAGACAGTCAACATATCATCAGCATATCGTTTATAATGTACAAAGCCTTGAGAGATAGTATAGTGAACTACGTGTGAACTAACCAAGTTCGTCCGCGTTGTTGAAGCCATTGCTGAACCTCCCAGTCGGTTGGCCCCCGGGGAAGTCTATGCCATTTGGGGGGAAGTTGGCTTTTAAAGGGGTTGTGATGTAGTTATTAGTTCCAACATCGGCCGTTGAGTCTCCAAGAAAGAACACGAGTTTCTTGGTGGGGTCGTCCGTCTGAGGCGTGGAAGTGGCACAGATGATCAGGAGGGACATACACAAAGGTATGGTTACCATGGCCATAACAGGGATGAGGACGAGGACGAGGAAGAAGGTGTATTGCTAGCTTTACTTTACTTGTGGTAGAACTTGTTTGTGTGCATGTTGGAAGTATTTATAGTGTTTTTTGTGGTTAAGTAGTGTTTGCTGTGGCCAAAGGAGTTAAAGTTTTCTCTAATACCAAAGATCAATGAGTTGTTTGGCGGTATGAACTATTAAGTGTCTAGATTTTGATGTTTTCCTGACTTTGCATGAATGTGTGGAATCGATTTGATTCACTATAATAGAGTTAGAGCTTTATAACAAATGATTGTGACTGCTAATAGAACAATACAAGACAAAACAAATGATATAATAGGATTTATGTCTATGAAATTTGTCTTATACTACTACCTCCGTCCACTAAAATTTGTCTCACTTTGGATTTTAAGAAATGTAATGGAAAGTGAGTTGAAAAAGTTAGTGGATCGTAGGTCCTACTTTTATATATTATATGAGTAGAAATGAATTAGTAGAATATGGGGTCAACTATAAAAAATGGTAAAAAGTGAAATGAGACAAATTTTCAGGGACGGAGGTAGTAGTATATATCGATTGTGTAAGATAACAGAGTCCTGATTTATATACGAGCATAAGCTTTCTTTTAATAGATTAATATTTTGGAACATTGGTTCTTTCACGACTTTGTGAGCTGGTCTCCCTTGGTCTGGGGAAGGAGCCAATCGAAACCTCATTTGATGCTAATGATGTAGGAATATCTCCAAAATTGTGATGATGAAATATATTCTGTAAAAATAATATGAGTAGATGACATGAGCTTTTATATAATACTATTAGGGAATATCCAAGAGTCGATCAAAATTGTAGGGCCTAACCCAAAATTGGAGCCCTTCGAAAAATTCTCGACAGCACAAATCAAGCCCAGACCAAAGAGGGGTAACGTTTGGAAATAGTTTTCAACCAGCAATAGACGTGTCTCGATTAGAACTTCACTAACTGCGTCATTGCCCCAAGTTTAACAAATCAAATTAATTTACTTTGATATTGCCTATCCCACTAATCATTATCGTGAATGAGCGATGTGGGATTAGTTAGTACTCCTATTCATTTGAGAGAACAATAATACAATATAGTCTTTTTACATGCATTTCCTCTTTATAGTAAACTAGAGTTTATATTATGTGTTGTATAATGTCTTCTATTGTTTATAATATTCTAGATTATTTTTTTATTCCGAATGTGTATACATATTTCATATTTGCTACAGTATTTTGGTCTGGCCTCAATAGGTTAACTGATTAGACCAGTTAAACCATGAAACGCTAATTTTGTTGACCCGCTTACTAGTCTAGTTTTTAAAACACTGCTGTAAACATATGAAATACTCTCGCTATCTCAATCAAAGTAATACGTTTTCTTTTTCGGAATGCTCATTTAAAGTAACACAGTTCTAAAAAGAAAAATACCGGTATTCTCTCTTAATTTATTATATCTCATACTTTATTTTTCATCCAACTTAACACACAAAACAGCGTTACGCCATATTACTTTTTTCTAGAAAGGAATCATGGGAAAACCTGAATGACAGATCTCAAGCCTAAGGCAGGAGTAATTTTATAGTCTCCGAAGGCAGCAGCGAAGCCCACTCTTTCTCGGTCCTCTCTTTGCCGTTGATCACAGCCATCATCTTCAAATCAAAGAGAAGTTGAGTTTCCGTTGCTTCGTCGTCTTCCTCGCGATCCTCGACAACCAATTCAACAAGAATCACCTTACCACCCTTAGGGCTTATGGCTTCTTTGCAATTTTTAAGTATTTTCACACAATCATCCTCACTCCAATCGTGCAACACCCACTGTTGCAAATACAATAGGGCTATTAGTTCCTAAAAGCGTAAAGTTGGTATTTTACCACAAACTTAAAATCTGAATTATATCGTCTACAAATCATGAACTCATGCATGTGCTCACGATGTTAAATTTTGGTGAAAATTGGGAGAAAATTTTTAACTGAAGTATGTCACAAAACGATGTGTTTCGAAACAATTAAAAGCAATGTCGTTGCTTATGTTGACGTTTGATCCAACGTGCTGTGTCGAATTCAATTTATGGAAAAAAATTGAACTCGTGGAAAATTCGATATTAAACTCAAAAGTTAATGATATTAGCGACCAAATTTTAAATTCATGAAAAATTACAAAATTTCAACCAAGGTTTGTGAAATTAGGGACTATTACCCCAATACAATAATATACAGTCACCTTGTGTCCAATTTCAAATATATTCCAATAATAAAAAATGTTGATATTAGTTTTAATAAAAAGTAGGAGATTAATGGAGAAAAAATATATTGGAATAGTGTTAGGAGATTAGAGAGATGTCTATAGTCGAAAATTCTAGACAATTAAAATTAAAAAATTTCATCAAATAGAGAAGAATATAAAATTTTAAAAAGAGCTAAAATATATTTGGGGAAGGGCAGAAAAATAGTCTCGTTTTTTATTGACACAGCAAAATTAATATCTATGTATTTGTTATATACAGTAAGTTTGATTAACTAATAATAATTCAATTATTTTTCTTCTTATGTCAAACTCTAACAACTACCAAAATACATCATAAAAAATTATCAAATGAATTAACACATAAAATAAATAAATAAATAAATCCTGAAAACCGCATCAGCCTTAGGAATGGACTCAAACATATCCCCACCAACAAACCTCACATTCTCAGCCCCTTCCAATCCCTCCACCACCCTCGGCAGGTCCAGCACCACCCCGGAAACTCCGCCGTCCCGACCCCCTCGAACCCGGCGTCGCTCGCCATCCCCTCGTTGAACAGCCCGTCGCCCTCCGCCTACTCCCAGAACGTGGCCCCGTGCTCGGTCTCGAACATCGCGTCCCATCGAGAGGTAGGATTCCTCTACCTCCTCACTGGGGGAGTTGTTGACTTTGACTATTTGGAAGAATTTGGAGTGGGAGAGGAGGCGCATGAGGCGGCGGAGGGCGGGGGTTTTGGAGGGGGGGATGGAGAGGCGGGAGAGGGGCATCGGGGCCGGGCCGTGGGCGTCGATGGCCAGTTGGATGGCGCATTTTAGAGACATGGAGTTGATGTAGTTGAAGAGGTGGTTCCAAACATGGGCTTCGGAGTCTAGGAGCTCTTGCTTAGGGGAGCTCATTTTTTTTTTTCCTTTTTTGGATACAATATTGCTCTTTTTATTGTTGCAATATTTATAGTAAAGTGAACCACAAATTTTACTTTCTATTTGATCTCTTCAATTATTATTCACTTATCTTCTCATCTCTTTCTTAGTAGTATGTTTTTTAAAATAAAAAATATTCTTAGATTTTCTTTAGGGATTTTTTTTTTTATATTCTTCTCAGTAACATTTAGGGTATATAATGCAAACTCATATATTGTACAAACTCCAAACTATGATCTGGACCATTAAAAAATATTAACACATGATAAAATAGTAGCAACAGAAAATGTCAACACAGCATCAACCGTTGACACTGTGTTGACATTTTCTGTTTCTACTATTTTGTCATCTATTGACATTTTTTAATAGTCCAGATCATAGTTTAGAATTTGTACAATACTTAGGGTTTGCATTTAATCACATTCCTTTAAAAATAAAACTAAACTTCCTTATAGAGTATTATTGTGTTTCTGTTTATTTAGAATTGAAAGAGGATAAATAGTATACTAAAATGAAAAAGTTCCTTGAATGAATAAAACTTTAGTCTAGTGACTTCTGGCAAAATTTATTTTTATGGAGTAAAGCAAATAGTATGCATTTAGTTCACTAGCAACTGCAAAGAGGATTTTGTTTATGTTATGGATTACAAACATTATCTATATCTTATCCGGAGTGTGATTTACATGTTTATGGATTAGGAATAAAATCAATACAGTTAAATGAAATCAACAAAAAGCTAGCAAATAATTTGGACAAATTGTTCTTTTTCAATTATTATTGCAGCAAGATCAGATGCGTTTGATGTTGAATATGGAATAGTAAAGAATGAGATGAGATTTAAGATTACTATTTTTTAGTTTATTTACATATTCACGTGCATCCAGTATTTTAATGCAAATAAAGACTAGAAAATGACTGCCAATATAGTTTGATTTTGGTTTTATTTGCTATATAAATTTATAAATTCAATTCAAAATCTTAATAGTTTAAAATAAAGTTTCATTTGAAATATACAAAAATTCAACAATATCTAATTACAATTAATATTTAGAGGGAACATCTATTTTAGTACATCAACTATCCCAAATGAGCAAATTTGGTCTGTGTCCATCAACTATAAGTTAATATCAATTCAACTACTTTTTTGTTATTTTCAATATTTTCATTACCAAAGTACCCTTAAGGCCATGAAGGGCAATTCGATTTATTTACCCTCTCATTTTCATTAAAGTATGTAATTTGAAAAATTCGAATAGCTGATGTACCAAAAAAGATATTCCCTATAATTTTAATTTCAAAATAAAAATATCTTAATGATATTAATGTTCTATTTCTATTAATTATTTACGTTTAGTTTTACTTATTTGTAATATTTTAAATCATTGTACTATATTTAATATTAATAGTGAAATAACTTAGGTAAAAATATATATAAACATTATACTTATACAATATATGTATATAAAATTAAAGTAGTTCAATTTATTAGATGGAATATTGATTTTTCAATCTTAAAGCTATATATAGAAGAATATGTTATTTTAAGTGCAATACAAAATTGACAATTAAAAATAATTAAAATTCATTAACATGCACATAATCTTAAATAATTCAAAGAGCTAAGTTTTATTTTATCTACTCTTATGTAGTAATTGTAGTCTAAAATAATTAGTTGAAATTATCAATAATCAATTTAATAAAAAAAGACCATGGCATTCTTAGTTGAATAAAAATTAGAGGAGCTCATGTTTTTTTTCTTTTCTTTTTTTTGGAAAAGAATTGGTGAATAATACTCTTTCTATTATTTCATTATTTATAGTCAACAAATTTAGTGAAAACAAATTGGACTAAAGTTTTAATTTGTTTATGATACTTTTTTTACTTTTCTATTTTATCTCTTCAGTTATTTTTCTCTTATCTTCACGTCTCTTACTTAGTACTCCCTCCGTCCGCAGATAAGAGTCTCATTTTATTCCAGTACGAATTTTAAGAAATGTTAAGAAAAATAGGTAGAAGAAAGTTAGTGGAATATAAGTCTCACTTGTATATATTAGTTTTAAGTAATATGTGAGCGGAATGAGTTAATGGAATGTGAGACCTCTTTACCGTTTATATAGTAATCATGAACCGTAACTCCTATTCGCGGACGGATCAAAATGGAAAAACAGAACTCCTATTCGTGGATGGAGGGAGTATGTATTTTAAAATAAAAATAATCTTAGATTTTCTTTAGGGTTATTTTTTTATATTCTCAAAAACATTCTTTCATACAAATTTAATAAAATAAAAGTAAAACTTCCTTATAGAATACTGTGTTTCTGTTTATTTAAAATTGTAAGAGGAAAATGAAAAGGAAATAGTAATAAAATGAAAAAAGTTCCTTAAATGAATAAAACTTCAGAAATTTCTGGCACAATTTATTTTTATGGAGTGACGCAAATATGCCTTTTGTTCACTAGCAACTACTCGTCATTAATTGTCTTATTTAAGATCGGAATGAGTCTTAAGAAATGGAAAAAATATAGTTAATTGATCTCAAATGTGTTTTACATGCTTATAGATAAGACTATCTATATATTTTTTGGAGTTTGTTTCACGCATATGGATTAAGAACGTTATCTATATCTTATCTGGAGTGTGCTATCAATACAATATAAAAGGCTAAAAAATAATTTTGACAAATTGTTCTTGTTCAAATATTCCCATCATTATTGCAGCAGTCCTAGATGGGAAAAGTGAATTGAATATGGAATAGTAAAGAATGAGACATAAAATGCAAGTGTAAAGAATAAGAGTATCGTTCATGGGGTAGGGATAAAATGCAAACTTATACCCTCCATCCACGAATAAGAGTCTCGTTCACTTTTTTATACTTGTTTTGTAAAAATAATTATAAATAGTTAAAGTGGAGAAGTGATAAAGTAGATAAAGAATAATGTAGATAAGAGTCTAGTCTACATTATTCTCTACCTTATTTTATCATTTCTCCACTTTAACTATTTATTATATCATTTTTATAAAACAAGTGTAAAAAAGTGAACGGGATTCTTATTCATGGACGGAGGAAGTATGATATAAACTCAAAACTCCTCAACACAGCTTCAACACTGCTTCAATACAATATCAACACATTGTAAAATTTCAAGAATTTAATATCAACTCAGTATCAACACAGCATCTATCATTGGCTACCGTTGAAATTATGTTGACATTTCCCGAGATAAGTACACCTTACATACAAAATGTTTCACCAATGTTTCAATTGAGTGCAAAATGTTTTAAGGTAACAAATATCATACAAAAAGTTTGATTAGTGTTTCAAATTAGTACATTCCATCTAAAAATCACTAACATCGTTACTTTTTCTTATTTTTCATCCTTTCGACTCTAAAATTAGCTACAAATATTAGCTGAAAGTTAAATGTGAATTCATTGCTTGATAAAATGCCCATATAGCAATGCATAAGGTATTATTTAGAGAAATAATATTATTTTTTAGGGCATAATTTTGTAGAAAAAAAAAAGTAATGGTGTTAGTGATTTTAGATGGAATATAATCAAATTATTTGTATAGTATTTGTTAACTTAAAACATTTTATACTCAATTGAAACATTGGTGAAACATTTTGTATGTAATTTGTAATTCCCCACATTTTCCTATTAATGTTTTTTTGATCTGTTGACATTTTTTAATAGTCCAGATCATAATTTTTAGTTTGTACTCCCTCCGTCCCACATAATTTGACCCAATATTCCATTTTAAACCGTCCCATATAATTTGATACATTTTACTTTTACCATTTTTGATAGTGGACCTCATATTCAACTAACTCATTCCTACTCACATTTTATTATAAAACTAATACTTTAAAAGTAGGACCCACATCTCACCAACTCTTTCAACTCACTTTCCATTAGATTTCTTAAAATTCACGCCTGGTCAAAGTGTCCCAAATTATGTGAGACGGAGGTAGTGCAATATTTAGAGTTTTCATTTGATCACGTTCCTATATTTACGTGTATCCAGCATTTTAATGCAATTCGATATTTCAAAAATAAAGACCAGAAAATGATTGCCAATATAGTTTGATGTTGGTTGCCATATAAAGGTATTGAAAAAATGATGAATAAAAGGATTATTAATTATAGACTTTTTATCATGAAAATGCGATCTCCTCTCCATGTTAGCATTTCCTCAAACACAAAATCTACACTACGAATTCGAAAATCACTGAAAATTTTTAAATAATCTCAGCAACAAGCTAACAAAATGTGCTGACATTGCTGTTGTTGCTGTAAATAGTAAGGCGATGAGCATCTACAATCCGCCATTGACAGCAAGAAAGCTTTCCCCACTTCTTCAGCTGCATTCTTCTCCATCAAAGACGCGACATATCTCAACACCTGCGAATCGCAGGGCAATGTGATCGGTCCGTTTCTGGGATGCCCAAATTCCTCCTCAGACATCCTCAGCAGCTCCCTGAAGATAAGGCAGCTGAGATAACCGATCGGGAACGAGAATCGAACTCCGTCGCTCGCATACACCACGAAATGCCCCTTCTCCGCCACCTCCGCGGATCGATCGATCTTCTCCGGGTAAGAGATGCGTTTCCTTCCTAGGGCTGCAATTTCCCTCCATTTCCTTGCCACGTCGATTTTGATCATCATCGAATTCGAGAAATTTAGGGTTTTGCTTTTTTGTTGATGGATTGATTGATTGATTGAATTCTCGATTGATTGGTGTTGTTATGTGTTTGGATTTGATGGATTGGGGTTTATATATTGGGGAATTTGCAGACAGTGCATTGAATTTTGGCTTTTGTGAATTGTGGTGATTAGGGCTACAAGGCCATGTGGGATTTGGGGGAAAAAAGGGAGGAATTGCTGAGAGCCACAAGAATGGGGATGATGAATCTTTTTCAAGGAGGTGGATGCATTGATAGCTGGGAAACAAGATCCTTAAATGAGTGGGGAAGTTTGGCAGGTCAAAGACAAGGCAATGCTGGTCGAGGGAGGCTTCGGAACAGGCTGGTAAACGTGGCTCGAATCGCCTAAGTTGAAATGGTACACTCGTTTTTGTTTACTCGAAACACCAACATGTGGCCACACCCTGTCTTCAAGTTCACTTTTATGTTATATAATATCAATACATGATCATATACTGCAAGCTTTTCGCGGTGTTTTGCTTATATTATTCGCGTGCTAGTGAGACTGGGTTGATGTTAGAGACGAGGACCTTAAAATTCATTGTTACAAAGAATTTTTTGGCTCAAACCGCCGAAGTTGAAATGGCACACTCTTGTTTGTATGCTCGAAACACCGACATGTGGCCACACTCTGTCTATAGGATAAAGAAGATATTTATCAATACATGATCATATACTGCAAGCTTTCCGTGATCATGAGGTGGTTATTTTACTCTTGTGCTTGTGAGACTGGGTTAATGTTAGAGACGAGGGGTCTGAAATGCGTTGTTGCTAAGGGTTTTGAAAATGGTATGTGTTGTCTGCATTTTACAATCCGTATCGCCTTTATGGTGATGATCAATTGTTGATTGGTATTTAGGTGTTCGATACCTTGTGCTAGTTGATCTCCTTTATATCGATACATGATCATATATTGCAAGCTTTTCGTGATCATGAGGCGTCCACACTAGTGTTTTGCTTGCGTACTTATGAGACAAGGCAGCAGCTTCTGGCAAACGACTCAAGCAAAGCTCGATGTAAATCTCCATCCCGGCCTTCCCGGATGAGGCTGATGACGTAGTCCATGAAGATATCTCGGGCCTCTAAAAGTCAGGCCGTACTCCTCTTCAGACATCTTGGGCAGCTGTGTGAACTCGAGGGTTTTGAGATCGGGGGCATGGGCCTCCTAGCAATTTCGGATAATATCGAGAGTATTTTGCTAATTTTAAAATTTATTAATAAATTTTCTTAAGTTATTTGTATCCATTGTTGATTTTCCCTTTTTTGAATCATGTTTTTCTTTCTTGCAAATTACTAAAACTTGTTCGAATCCCTAAGTTCCTACTTCCACTATTTGTCCGACAATATCTCTGCTGCATTCACAGTTGTCTCTCTCGTTTCACTCTATCTCACTTGCAGCTTCTTTCAATGTGGATATTGCTGCTTCAACTCACCGCATCTCGAGCTTCTTTCACCGATCCTATAGTTTCTCTCTTATGAGTCATTACCCATCTCTCTCTCGCAGCCGACAACCACCAATGCCGTTGCTGAGAGAGATGCCGCTGCCAAATACCAACGCCCCCAACGTCAAAATTTTGGCTATCGCTAATATTGCATTTGAAAGTGCGTAGAATATCACTAATTGATGTACATTTCTTTTCGTCACTCAAATCATCTAATTATTTCTTCATCATTACGTAGTGCTCTAGTGGATTAAATGAATTATGCTTAACCTTTCGATCCAAAGCAATTTTTGTTCAGACAGAGCTTTCAGAATTAATTAAAATATAAATATTATTTTAAAAAGTCTGGCAATGATTTGGCGATATGTCACTGACAACATGGGATGTTCGACGAACTTCATAAGAAATCTGCTAGCTAGAGAGATACTACTATAAATAGTTACTATGATAATATAATTATTAATCAAAGGAATTATAATATGAATGCAGACTCCTAGAAATTACACTAGTGACGACTATATGTACATTTCCTTATTGTCTCCATTAACATTTTCCTTTTATTTTCTTTGCACAAACAAAGATTTTTTGTTGGCATCATAACTATCAGTCCAAAATCCCTCCCCATTGGCCATATGTGTGTTAGTTAACGCATAAGTGATACGACAGTTTCATTCCAAAATTAATTGATAATAACGGGAATGACTCGCTATATGTAGGATAGTTCACTTGTAAATCTCAGTATGTTTAGTCATATGCGAGGAAACATGATCACTTATGTCTTGTCATCTCCTCCAACAATACATTAGGCTTAAGCATAATATCATGTTAACGGGTGTTTCTAAGTCCATACATGGAAGGAAATTTGTTACAAAAAATAAATGAAGTTTGATTTTGCTAATTCTAGCTAATTCTTCTAAGACTTGTTCAAATTGAAAAGGAAAGGGCATATGAATCGTGGTGGGTCATACTACTAAGTGTTTTGTCCAATATTATCCAACATGCATAAAATTACAAAATTCCTAGTTTTAGTTCAAAGTTAAACAAAATTTTATTATGAAATGCTTTTGAAGTCTGAAGTGAACGAATGGGAAAAGCAAAATGTTTTGTTTTAATTGTAATTTTCACAACATAAATTTTTTTTCAAAATTCCAAAATGGCAACGTTGAAGTCTTCTTCGAAGAAATTATGCAGATCGAGAGGACAACCATGACATTATCGATAGATTCTAAAGGAAAATTAGGTCCTCATGGCGGTGACAATAAATCATCAAAGCTGGTAATGAGTCGCGAAATGGGCCCACCTTTGAGGGAAGACTTAAATTTCCAAGTCAATTGATGTGATAACTTAAAAAATAAGTGATTTGCATCAATTCCTTATACCATTATGATAACTACGCGTTTTATTGATTACAAATTTCCTCAGTTGGTTAGTTTTCTCTCCCTCTCTACAATATGTTTGCAATACATACTTTCATAGATTGATTATAGTGATTTGTCATTTGAGAAGTCTCTAGTGTGAAAAGTAATTTTGAGTCCACTATATAGTGGGATTTCCTACGATGACCAATTCAAAGTCCCATTAGTTGGAATAAAAAAATCACTTAAGGAAACTTCACTGTAAGATTTTAAGGTTCCATTGAATAATTTTGATTAGACTATACCTGATTTTATAGGTACTCAAAGCGTTAATGTTTTGATTGAAAGAGAGACGTCTTACTCGCTTAATTGATCTATCATTCACGTATCAAATACATTTCAATGTTCAGATTATACATAGTCTATGTATAATCTAATATAATATCAGAGGACTCCATACTCAAGCCAGATATGTTACAATTAATAAAAGGGTACCAAATCGATGCAAAGTTTAAGAGGATATCAGAACAAGCCCTATTCTCGAGCCAAATGTGTCGTCGAATGTGATCAGAAGTACAGTTCAATGAATCAGATCGTATCTAACCCTCGTAAAATCTTTGATAGTATCAGAATAGCCTCCGACATAAAAGTTACTTCATCCGTCCCACCTCAAGTGATTAAAAAATTTTTGGACCATCCCAACTAAAGTGATGCATTTTTTTTTGGCAAACTCAACGGTTTTTTTTATCTTTCATACTTTTTATTTCTCCTACTTTATTTTTTCCCCAACTTTTACTTTTACTGCTAAACAATACTCCCTCCGTCCCGGCTAAGATGACACATTGCTTAGCCGACACGGGATTTTAGGAGTTATTGGTTAAAGTGTTTAATTGAAGAGAGAGAAGGTGGGTGTAAGTATTAAAGTAGAGAGATAAAGAAAGATCGGATATTTTAATAGGAGTGAGAAAAAGTGGTTGAGTGTGTTAATTGGAGAGAGAAAGTTACCAAAAAAGGAAATGTGTCATCTTAGTTGGGACAAACTAAAAAGGAAAACGTGTCATCTTAAGCGGGACGGAGGGAGTACTTCCTAAAATTTTCGTGCCCGGAGCGTCTCATTTAAGGCGGGACCGAGGGAATACTGTTCTATGGACCCATATGAGAAAGTGAAAGGAAGAAGGCTTCAACATTTAGTACTCCAAAAACCGCGTGTAGAAGTCAAGGTAGCAATTCTTTCTCAAACAGAGATTGCCCTTCTTCTCAATCAATACCATGAACTCTCTCTCTCTCACACACACACACAAACACACATTTAGACGTGCCATCATGGTCACATCCACTGTCTATAAATATAATCCCCAAATGTACCATGTTTCCACACACTCACACAACATATTGTGTCTGAAGTTATTACAGCATCAAGAAAACACCCTATAATCATCCGAGCTGCCTTCATCATTAAATTAAATCCATGGACGAATCACCGTCACCGCCACCATCATCATCACCATCCCCGTCTCACGAGGTCGATCTCCCCGGATTCCGCTTCCACCCCACCGAGGAGGAGCTTCTCAACTTCTACCTCCGGAGAATGCTCTCTGGCAACAAACTCCACGGCGACATCATCGGCTTCCTCAACATCTACAAGCATCATCCTAGAGAATTGCCAGGTAAATATATCCAGTGGCGAACACAAGATTAAGTCACGGCCCTAAAAAAGAAAAATGATCAAATAAACCGCGAAAGATATTTTAAAAATATGTGAGTGCATAATGAATTATCCATTAATGAAACAGGAGTGGCAAGAATGAATGGAGAGAGAGAATGGTACTTTTTCGTGCCTCGGGAAAGGAAGCACGGCAGCGGAGGCAGGCCTAACCGGACCACAGAACACGGCTTCTGGAAGGCGACCGGCTCTGATAGAAGAATCCTGAGCTCGTTGGATCCGAGGAAGGTGTCGGGAGTGAAGAAAACACTTGTTTTCTACGAGGGGAGGGCGCCAAGAGGGAGAAAGACCGATTGGGTGATGAATGAGTTCCGTTTGCCAGATGCGTGCACCTTACCACAGGTGATAAGCACTAAATGCGTCCCAACTTTCGTAACACCTAAAATACTTAAGAGTTAAATGGACAATAACCCAAAAAATTTCCCTCCAAATTAATAATAAAATGAACCCTAAAATGCTTCCATTGTTGGTATACTAAACGATGTCGTCATGTGCCTATGCCCAGAGGCGAAACCAGGAAATTATCTCAATTTTATACTAGTACTATATTTATAGGGATTAATTGAAAGTTCGTGTATTAGAAATCACTTTGTTGATTTGTTTGTTGCAAATGCAGGAGATAGTGTTGTGCAAGATATACCGGAAGGCGACGCCGTTGAAGGTGCTGGAGCAGAGAGCCACCATGGAGGAGGAGAGCAAGACCGTCACTTCCCCAACCCCGTCATCGGATTTTTCCATGTTCTCCGATTTCGAGGATGTGAAGTTTGAAGGGTGGAGCTGCAACACCGCCTTGAACATGGACTGGACCCTCAACCAAGACAATTTGTGGCCACTAGACATTCTCACACCCAATTTCATGCCACTATGTTGAATCTATTTCTACAATTGTTCTATATATTTATTAAATTAATGCACCAAGTATTGTTTCTATTCCATTTTAGATAGTACTGTAAATTATAATGTAAAAGGGAAAACCATTAAAAAAGACAAAAGGTCGAGGTTCGATTGAAGGTCGGGCTAACTATAACAGGATCGGACCTAACTCAGGCTCGTGAACTAACAAGGACCCCAAACATTAGGTGTTGCGCGCCCATGCTGCTCTGTCAAGCCAGCATGTCACTGAACACAGCCGCGTGCAGCCATGAACGACAGGCCTCCCCACAAACGGGCCTGAGCCCGATCAAATCAAGCTCAGGGAACAGATTCGACTGCCCCGACTCTCCTTAAACCCGTCCCAGAGGGAACGGACTAACCAAATTAGATTCTCGATGAGAGATCTCCGTCCAAAGTTGGGCACGAGCCCGGATAGATCGATCCCCTCATTATCTTTTAGCTAGCGCGACATCAACCTTCTATCCCGCCTTAATGCCCCTGCTTAGGTGATAGGCTCGCGCAACCGAACCCGGCAATTTCTCTACTTCGTTTTTTCATTTATAAATAACCATAGACTTCTCCCTGTTTTCGATGTGGGATAAGTTATTGTATATACAATTTGGGTACATTAAACTTGAAAATATTATGACAAATCATGGGGTAAAATGGGCATGTTATAAATTATAATGTATGATTAGTAAGATTAAAGTTCATAATTTTAATTGTTTAAAACCACACAATCTAGGATATGTCGTCCACATGATTAATCATCCTAGCCATCTAGCTCCAACAAAATTCGTCATGGCTCTAATTAGACTTTAATGCTCCATTTATTATCAGTACTTTTATCACCTGCATAATTTAATTATTTTTTCATTTTTTAATATTTTAATATTTTTAGCTAAACATTTGAATTTTAAATTCTCTTCTCCCTAGCTCCAAATGAATCCGCATGTAACAACTTACGATCGCGTGCGAAACCGGCAAGACTTTTGCCACAAACTTGGCGAGGAGCTTAGACATTATTGTATGAGGTGCCGAGTCCAAGTCTTCTTGACATCAGTTGTAATTTTCTCCTTCATATAGGAGTTTATTTTTTTTAAAAAAAAAACTCGGAACGCCCACGACCGAAGACGTGAGAAATACTTCCACTTCAAAGCTTCAGCGTATGCAAGAGAAAAGGCCCTCGTGGGACGGCCTTTGTCACACTTCAGTTTCATTCCACTATTTTTTTTCATCCACTTAGCTAAAACAGACCTCAAATCAAAACTAGCTAATTAAATTGGAAAGAATGAATGTTATACTATGATAGTCCCAATTTTACAATTTGGCCCGTGCACCAAAATTAGTCTCGTTTTTATGTGTACAAATTTTCTCATCACCTTTTCCTACTCTCTCTCATATTTCATCATTTTTTCTTTTCATCTCCTATGCTTAACTGATATACATTAAAACTCGTGACATCCATAAACGGATTACTTTTGCGGACGGATGTATTATTGGATTAATGAATCTGTATATAACCCATAATTTAAATTCCTTATGCTAAACACATCAGCTCCAAAAGCCCAAATTACATTGGGGCTTCAGTTTTATTATTGGGCTTGTCACAATTTGACCAAGTCATAATGCAGCCCACCAAAAATGATAAAATCCAGATGCCACGTGGCCTTTGAATCTCTCCCTCTCCCTCTCTCTTCTATCTCTCTCATGATTTGCATTTGCAGATTGCGGCTGTGTGAATAACAATCGCAAATTCACACACACCAACGCGTGTTTCCGCAGCAGAAGGAGGAGAGGATGAATAAGCTCAACACATCGAGCTCCGAATTGGATTTGGATCGCCCTAACATCGAGGACTATCTCCCCTCCGGATCCATCCAAGAGCCCCATGGCGAGCTCCGCTTGTAATTCCTTTCCCTCTCTCGATTTCATACCTGCATGCCATAATATGAATATTTGCGTATCACAAACGCGTCTGAGGCCTTCAATTTCATCGAATTCAGGCGCGATTTGCTCGATATTTCGCCAACTCTCACCGAGGCAGCTGGCGCCATTGTCGACGTAAGCTTCTTCTCTTCACTGGCGGAATGCTAATCTGTTTAATTAGAGGTCTAATGATTTTATTGCCCCAATTAATTCATCATTTTTTCAGTTTTTTATATGCTGCTCTTCAGTTTTTGGCAATTGTTCCTTTGAGAATCTGAGTGTATAACTTGAATCCAATTGCGTGCTTATAAATGTGCTATTTAATTGGTTATGATTTTCCATTGGTGCTTACAAGTTACAAGCCTTGGTATTGTCGCCCATTTTTGGTAAGTGTTGGTTATGTTGTGGCGGTATAACCTCTGAAGAAACATAAACATCAATTCTTTATTGTTTCTACTATTACTGTGGCTTATCATTATTGCTGCACTACAGGATTCTTTCACGAGATGTTTCAAGTCGAATCCCCCGGAACCATGGAACTGGAATATATACTTGTTTCCTTTGTGGTGCTTGGGAGTTGTTGTCAGATATATGATTCTGTTCCCATTAAGGTGAATGTTTTGCCTATGCATATGTGCCTTCTTATCATTGTCTTGAAAAGATTACCAATGACTGATCCTACTCTTCTGTTATAATGCAAGATTATAAATTTTTCATCTGACAATCTTGCTTTATATCCTGTGGTGTCCTTACATGATCTATCATTTATTATTAGTAGTCAAGAAAAATATAGTCTTTTTTCTTCTTACGTGATTTATTGCAATATGCTTTTTTTGCCTTTCATGCACATCTTGATTCATGTCATTTCAATGCAGGGTAATGGTGTTGACGCTAGGATGGATTGTATTCCTCTCTTGCTATTTTCCTGTGCATTTCCTGTTAACAGGGCAGGAGAAGTTGAGAAAAAGATTAGAGGTATGATTGGTTAAATCTCTTTGAGACTATATAGGCCTGACTGCTTTATTATTCTTTTCTCTTGCTGTGTTAATACTTCTATGACTTGGGTAGGTTATCTTCATGTTCCTCTTTGTATCCTGGAAATCATGATAACACCTAGTACAGTATTACTTTGCAGTAGCTTGGTAGAACTTTGAGTTCAAAGAGGAAAGGGGGTTATAATGCTGTTTGGGACACATAACTTGTTAATTATGAGTACTATGACTGATCTGGTATTTTGTCACAAAGATAAGAAAACTACCCCAGTGACGTTACTTAAGTCTTTAACTGTTTTTGTTGTTTTGCTTATGCTTCAGAGAGGTCTTGTGGAGCTGATTTGCAGTTTCTTTGTGGCATCATGGACTGGAGTTGTCAAGTACCATGGTCCACGTCCTAGTATGCGGCCTAAGCAGGTCGGCTGTGCATAGGGGTTTTAAATCGTCTGAATATTTCTGTGTAGTTAACTAAGATTTTTGTCATATCTAGTATATCAAATTTAAATTGTTATTTTGCAGGTTTTTGTTGCTAACCACACATCCATGATTGACTTCATTGTTTTGGAACAAATGACTGCATTTGCAGTGATTATGCAGAAGCATCCTGGGTGGGTCGGTAAGTTTCTTCTGGTGTTGCATGAATCGTGAGCAGTATGTGCCTATCATTTTAAATGCTAGACCTTCTAAATTATTACTTATTTGGAATGTTTAAATGTGCATTCTCTAAAGGATCTTATTTTCTATAGTCTACATTAGATCAATTGATGCGATCAGGTGAAGGTTAACCTTAATATTGTTCATTTATCATTTTGTGTTGTCCCACACAAGGACTATTGCAGAGCACTATTCTGGAAAGTCTAGGATGTATCTGGTTTAACCGCTCAGAGGCCAAGGATCGTGAAATTGTTGCAAGAAAGTATGTTTTCCTACAAAGAGATTACTTATTTTGAGTTGTATTATTCTCTTTGTTTTGTTCATCTTATTCTTTACGTTCTTTTCTTTTTTTGAATCAGGCTAAGAGAACATGTTCATGGTGCTGATAATAATCCTCTTCTTATATTCCCAGAAGGAACTTGTGTTAATAATCACTACACTGTGATGTTTAAGAAGGTTTCACTTATTCAAATGCCTACTACAGTTTTCAAATTGAGTTTGCTGTCTAACAATTGAAGTCCCTCCCTTTGGTGGTGCATATGCTTATTGTACCATACCATAGCATCCCGTCCTCTATAAACATATCTTACTTTAATATGAGCTTTCAAAGTAAAGTTCTTTTATAACACTTGAAGAAAATAAGGTGTTGCTACATACATTAGAGAGTAGCTTGTGGAGATGTATGCATGATGATTACCTAATTATTTTTTTTATGTTTATCATCATTATTTTATCTATCATTTTCTTATGGTTTAGGGCGCATTTGAACTTGGCTGCACTGTATGTCCAATCGCAGTCAAGTATAACAAGATTTTTGTGGATGCCTTCTGGAACAGCCGGAAGTAAGTTTTGTTATGGTGCTGTTGGTTATTGCAATTGCACTTTTTCAAATGTCACATCTGATATTGTACGAGTTCTCTCATCCTGGGGTGTCCTGAACCATCCTTGTTGCTGAACTTGCTCCTGTGAAATGCTCTAATTTAATATGGCAGAGCTTGCTTTCAATGAAATCCTGATGATAATTTGTTGCTTCTTGATGATAATGATACTTCTTACAAGCTTGATGCCCAAATGCTAATTTTCATTGGTTGAAACACCTATTGAAAACATAATTGATCTTGTTTGCAGACAGTCCTTCACAACACACTTGTTACAGCTTATGACTTCCTGGGCTGTTGTTTGTGATGTATGGTACCTGGAGCCTCAAAACCTGAAACCAGGGGAAACAGCAATTGAATTTGCCGAAAGGTTTGTATTTGTTTTCTAATTTATACCCTACATTGCATTTCTAGTTTCCCAATCAATGTTACAAACAAAAGATAGACATGTAATGAGTGTGATGCTTATTCTAGGGTGAGGGACATTATTTCTGTTCGAGCAGGCCTTAAAAAGGTGCCCTGGGATGGATATTTGAAATATTCCCGCCCAAGCCCCAAGCATCGTGAGCAAAAGTAAGCTTTTGCGTGTGATTACTATCGTTATGCGTTTGCAATATTACGTGTTGATGCTGGAAGATTGAATATTCTCGTACGAATATTTTTACAAGGAAAATGCTATTAATTTGATTTCTTGGTGGTTGAACCAATTGACCCGTGGACTGTGTGATGAGCTCACCACCAAGAAATCAAGTAAAAAATGGTTTCCCTTCTTGGGACGGGGTTGTTCACTAACTATAAACACGAACATTTGCCATTACGTAAATGCCCCTCAAAGATCACCTGCTCATTTGTGATCGTAGACTACATTTCCGATGAGCTGTACACCTAGACATCTAATTGAGCATAGAATCTTGCTGATCTCTCTACTCCTTACATTTGCAGGCAGCAAAGCTTCGCTGAATCCATTCTCCGTCGCCTGGAGGAGAAATGAATTGCAAAATTATGATTGTGTTGTTTATTTATTGTCTTATTTGGACGCAGGTTGTCAACTGTTTCAAAAATAATTTCTTGCTGTAATGGTCATGAACTGAAATAGTGAAATCTTTTGATTATTTATAGGATGTTGAATACAAAGTTAAATCAGAGGGTAAAAAACGTTGCAATGGTATCTTGTTTCTCATCTTCCACACTTCACTCTCTCTAGTACACCATGAATCTCATTCGTGACTAATTGTCTTACTTTGTCTCGGCTTAAGTTTTAAGAAATATAAATGAAAGTAGGTAGAAAATAATATAGTTTTATTTTTGTTATTAATTTTTTAATAAAATGTGAGTTTTAAGAAATATAAATGAAAGTAGGTAGAAAATAATATAGTTTTATTTTTGTTATTAATTTTTTAATAAAATGTGAGTCAGGAGTTAATAGAATGTGTATGTCAAATTAGCTTCTCCTCCATTTACATATAGCTATATTGTTGGGAGAAGAAAAACATAAGGAGAGATAAGTGTATGAAAATTGAAAAGACATTTTCATTCAAAAATAAGCAAAACCAGACATGGAACAATATTATACCTCATGTCAATTAACAAGTATAGCATATGCAGAAGTAAAAACATCATATAACTTCCACAATTTGGGGTATAAAGCAACACCAGTACAACCCCAATGCTCATTCTTCTTTCTTCGTGAGACGACGACTCACAATCATTATTTTGCTCGGTCTTCTCTGGGGAGCAGAAAAAATAATTATATGAAAATGTAAAAGATCATTACAAGAAGGGCGAGCGCGAGGCTTCTTGCGAAGCTCTAGATAAGTCCTGCAATCGATGTTAGAGGAATTCATTCGAGATTTGCGATGACAGCATCTACAACTTCTTGGGTGGTGCTGACGCCGCCAAGATCCTTTGTTCGGTACTTACCTTCTGATATGACACGCTTCACTGCAGTTTCTAGTCGGTCAGCGAAGGAAGGGAATTGCAAGTGTCTTAGCATCATGGCGGAAGAGAGTAGCAATGCTACTGGATTGGCCTTCTTTTGCTCTAGTAATTTCTCGTTTCCTACATTGCCCGCAGAAGCACCTTGCTCGAAAATAGCATGATCAGCTCCTACGTTCCCTGAGAGAAGCACAGTCACACCTATTATCACCCTTGTTCTATTTCACACTTTGCATGATCAATGGTAATTATAAGACGTAAGTGAAGTGCCCACGAGCAACATCAACATGTCAAATCAGAAATACAAGTTCCGGAAATGCTCTCCCTAACATGTCTCACATCCATAATTTTCAGCAATTGAGGGGAGAAAGTTGCAAAATTTACTGATAATGCGTACCTCCAGGCATGACACCAGTACCACCAGCAATACCAGCAGCTACATTGGAGACCAGGTTTCCGTAGAGATTTGGAGTCACCTACAAATTAAAAAATGCAGATTAACGAGCTGTAGCCTGAACACTTGAATATAAGTAAAGGATATACTAGGATTATGCATACAAAAAGTAAATTCAAGAGGAAAATATATCATGTTGATCATAAATCATAGTTCGAAACTTGAAGGATACAGTTTGACCCCAGAACCCAACATCTTATTTCTAAACAGAGAAACAAACGATGGAGAATATGATTAGTTCCAAGATTCCTTCCCTAAACACATTTTCCCTCCAACTTAGTTTTTTCAAACAATAAACGAAACCATAAATGATAGAAACACAAAATTCATGCATGGCTCTCTATAAAGAAGTTTGGCTGACTGATAAATAACATGAAAAGAACTAAGGATAAAGGCTTATGCATCACTATAGAGGGTCTAAGTTTTATGCACTAGGGTCTTATTCAAAGCCTCCTCTAATATGCATCTTCATGTGAAACTGAAACCAAGCACCTCGACTTCAAGTTCACATTTCAAATGGAAATTATTACCTAATTTTGCAAAGAAAAAAGGACATCTCATCTTTGTAAATGTTGATATGAAAATTTCATGCTTTGAATTTGAACCAGAAAGAAAATATGAAAACACATGCAACTTATGCAACTCACGTTGAAATTCAAGTACTGTACCATCTGAGCCAAAGTGATATGGTCCAAGTAAAATGAAAAACAGAAAACTTTATTTCCTTACCATAACATCAAACTGCTCTGGCTTTGAAACGAGTTGCATGGAGCAGTTATCCACAATCATCTCATTATACTGGATACTAGGGTACTTGCTAGCAATCTCCCGACAGGATTCCAAAAACAAACCATCTGCAAGTTTCATGATATTTGCTTTATGCACAGCAGTCACCTTCTTGCGGTTGTTCAGATACGCATACTCAAACGCATACTTTGCTATTCGCTCAGAACAGAACTTTGTTATCACCTATCATTTTGAGAGAAATCAGAACGATAGATCTTTTCCAGTGTCATCTTAAGCATGCACATTCATACAAAAGTTGCAAACGCACCAAAAAAAAGTGGCTAGAAAATAAGATTTTAAAGTCATATTCCGAACACACGGCAAAAAATGCTAACACGTGAGGAAAATTTTACAATCTGAGATGATACAGGACATCAAAAAATGAAACATTATATGCATCAGCAAACATATGTAGACTACGACTCTTACTTTATACGATCATCATCTGAGCTCTGAACTAGATTCTAACTATCGAAAAAGCATACAGTATCCAGAAAATTAGTGTTACTTGTGTAAGTACTACTAAGTAGCAAAACATTGATTCTAACACTATGTGAACAACTGAGGAAAAATTCAATTTCTACATTCACTACATTCACATATATTAGAAAATTATCCATACGATCATAAAATCCAATCCGATCTGTGTCTTCTACCAAGTAAAACTGGACATTTCACAGCTATTTCCAAAATTCAGCAAATTGCATCAACAAAAGAAATGAACATAACAAATAATTAAACAAAAAAAACACCTTCAAGCTCTCAACGACTCCAGGAACAACCTCGTGCTCGAGTCCAGCATACTCTCCCTCGGTATTCTCCCGGATCACAACAATATCGACATTCTGGTGGCGCGTGGGGAGCCCCTTGAGGTTAAAGCAGTGCACCAGCGAAGCGTAGAGATCGAGCTCCTTCCGCAGCATCACGTTCAGCGAGCTCACGCCTCCGCCGACCGGCGTCTTGAGCCCGCCCTTGAGGCACACCTTGTTCTTCTTAATCGACTCGATCAGCTCCGGCGGCACCGTCTTCATGTCGCCGTGGACGTCGTACTTCTCGAAGTAGACCGGCGCGTGCATAGCCTCCATCACCTGCTCCACGGCGCCGGTGACGAGCGGGCCGACGCCGTCGCCGGGGATCAGCGTGACGGGGCGCGGGGTTCCGTCGCCGGGTCGGGGCATGTAGGTCACGGATCGGGTGGATCCGGCGCCGGAGAGGAGGTTTTTGAAGATCGGAAGAGTTCGCCTTGACATCTTCAGTGATGGAGAGATTCAAATCGGTGTAATTAGGGCTTGAAGTGGGGGAATTGGGAATTAGGGGTGGCTGCGGTGACCAAGGCTCGTCAAGTCAATCAAGCTGGAGAAAAAGAGGAGAGAAGAAGGAGAGAGAATTTTCCCTTTTTAGCTCTCAAGCTAATGTAATTTTAAATTTTAATTATTAAATTAATGGGTTCCTCCCCCCATCCCCGGGATCATCCCCATCATCTCGACGGGCGCACTCCCCACCCGCATTCGTTTGGCTTTCCCCCGCCCCAAAATCCCCCCGGATCCCCCGTTTCCCCCCACCCCCCATCATCCCCATCAATTTGGCCAAGGGACGAAACCCGGATCGCCCCCCTCGGCCCATCCGGAAACCCATCCGGGGAAAACCCCGATCCCGTCATTTTGGGGTTGTTTTTTCCCTCACCGATATTGCTCTTGTCAAAAAATTTGGGCTCTTAAAACAAGTTGGGAAAGAAAAGCAAAAACGCGTATATAGGTTTTCAAAAATTTAAAGAAAATGAAAATTGGGGGTTGGCCGTCGGACGAAAAGGGGCCCGGGCCCTCCGCTAGCCCCCGTTTTTGCCCGTCACCTAGTTCCAATAGTTGGGTCCCCGGGCCGGCTCAAAATTCCGATGGGCTAAGCCCATTGGGGATCTTAAACAAATGTGTAAATGAGAATATTCAATATGTTTGGCTTTTGTCATATCATAGTGACTCTATTATTAATTAAATAGTTAATTCTTTGTTATTACTCCCTCTTTAAAACCTACACCAACCTTTCCTCTAATTAAAAATTTTTAAACCCAAAAATTTAAAATCCCCCCTTTTAAAAGTGTATCTTTGCGGGGGAAAAAAAATAATGAAAGAGAGAGATCTTATATACCCTGCGATTAATTATCTTAATTTTCCTTAATTTAATTTTTAATACGTTATATCTCTTGTTCAAAGTATATACTCCCTCCATCCACCATTAGGAATCTCATTTGTTGGTGGTACGAGTTTTAAGAAATGTTAAGAAAAGTGGATGGTAAAAAAGTAATGGAATATGAGTCCAACTGGTATATATGAAATATGAGTGAAATGAGTTAGTGGAATGTGAAATCCTATTACCATTTATGGTAAAAGTGAACCAGGACTATGTAGGGGAGTGATCAATTGAAATTATTATATTGCTATTTTATATATAACTAAATGTTCATATTTTTCAGAGATGTAAGGAGTAGGTGACGGTCAAACTTTGGGTTTATATTTTAGTCAAAACATTTAAATATAGAATATAATATAATGAATTTGACGAAACATTTAACATTTATTCTGTCACATGATGAGTTTGAGATACATATGCATCACACAACAATAACCAACGCAGGCGAGCGGAATATTTCTGGCACCGGAGGCTGTCTAGGCTGCTCCCTCAACATCTCGAGCACTTGGAGTGTCTCAACAATCTCTTGCATTGATGGCCTGTTTCTCGGCTCAATCTCAAGACAAAAGAGAGCAAGTTGGGCTATCTTCGATGCTGATCTTGAAGGATATCTCCCTTCCAAACGTGAATCCATCACACTCTTCAACTTCCTCCGGACGATTCGTGTCAATAGCACGCAGCCCGGTTAGCATCTCCATCAACACCACGCCAAATCCATAGACGTCGCTCTTCTCATTTAGATGCCCTGTGCCAATACATTCCGGAGCAACATAGTCGTACCTTCCTACCACCTTGTGGCAACATACTCCCGAGCAGCATAGCTTGGCGTGGTACGACTGATCACACAAGAAACATCTGATTATGTTACATGATAAACATGAGAATTCATCCTTAAAAACTAGTTTGTCACCAGAGAGTTATTTGTTCTACAAAATTTACATCAGTTGTGAAGACAATTGAATTTTTGCCTAAGGACCCGGTGGCATGCTTTCTCTAATGGCTAGGCACTCCTCTTCACAAAGACAACAAAAATGTGCGGATTTCTTTGTTCTATTTTATCTTATGTTTGATATGGGATGTTCGAAATAAAATGATTTTCCAAGGTTTTGTGCCGAATAGGGAGCTTGGGAAAAAAAATTGATTTGACGACTAAGCTTGTCAACAAGATGTTGACACCCAAATTCTCCCTTTCCAAACATTTTGTGTGAGAGTTGATCCATTTCCTGAAGGCCTTAATATAGGTGATTTTTACTTTTGGTTTTTTTTTTGTCTTTCTTATAGTTTCTTTTGCCTTAGTGTGATGGTTTTGTTAGTTTTTTGGTGCCCGTTGCATTTTGAGCTTATGCTCACCACTCATGATTTTAGTCTTTTATTTTATTAAAAAAAAGCTATTGTTGTGAGAACAACTGATGACGTGGGATATTAGAGTTGGTAACAGAATACCGGGTCGAGCAAGATATTGGAGGCCTTGAAGTGTCCGTAGATGGCCGTTCTATCGGAAGCATGCAAGAATGCAAGGCCTCGGGCTGCTCCGATCAGTATCTTCAGCCGCGTATCCCATGGCAGCGGCTGGAGAGCAGCATCCCCTACATCATCATTATTACAATCTCAAATACCATACAATAATAAATAAATGAATATGAAAATCTTACTTCCAAAGAGATGGTTTTCAAGGCTGCCATTCTGCATGAATTCATACACAAGCAATAGTTCTTTTTCATTCCAACAGTATCCCAACAGCTTAACAAGATTCTGATGCGACAGATTCCCAAAAAAATTCACCTCCGACTGCACACACACATGTATATAGAATCAACAGTTTATCACAAATGAAAACAAACAAACTTTATCCCAACAAATAAGAACTAAAACAACTACTACCTTTGTATATGATAGTTGAGTCACTTTTTCCATTTTGGAACGTTTTATGATAGTTAAGTCATTTTCACTTTAAGTAAAACGTAACACATTTTTTCACTCTTACTTTATTTTCTTTGCTTTTCCTATTATCTACAGTATTATTTAATACACTATACATCTATTTCTTATTTTCCGTGCCGAAATGATATTACTCTATTATCACGGTACCAAAGGTGTACTATTATATAAATATAAATGTCATAGCCTACTACTCCACCTATAAATAACTTTTTAAAGATGCAACAACATTGGCTTATATCCCGATATTAGAGTGGGCAGCGTTAAGCTGAAACTTAAAAAATCTAACAATATATCTTAGCGGAAAAAAAATTGACCCAACAACATACGTGCTTAAAAAGTCAGCCCTGCTTAAAAAAGTCAATTCCTCCAAAGTTCAGCTTCGAGGGATGGTGTTGGCAAATGAAAACAAGTAAAATATCTCACATCGAGTAAACCTGCCATTCTTCGAGCCCTTGGAGGCTTTCAGGATTGAGCTTCTTAACCGCAACCACCATCGATCCGCTCTTGGAGTCGAGCCGGCCTTTGTACACTTTCCCGAATCCACCCTCTCCGACCACCTTATCGCTCCGGAAGTTTCTAGTAGCAGCCCGAAGCTCCGCGAACGTAAAGATCCTGAAATTAGTGGGAGGGTTGTGATCATCAACAGCCTTACTACTCCAGCAGATTCCCATCTCTCCTGCCTCGATCAAAATGCAATCTTTGATCAATTGTTAATCCACTTTTTTCTTATGAAAAAGCAAGTGATGAATTTATTGATCATGCTTTGTCTTGGGTTTATTTTATAAATATTGTTCAAGAAAGAAAGAAGGTCAAGTCAAACGGTTCCGACTTTGAATATCGCAGCCATGTATTTTCTTTAGGAGATAATAACATTTGTTATGGAAAGTCAAATTACATATGAAATTTTTATGACACCTTTATTAGAAAGTCAACTGACATAAGAAAAAATAAAATTTAAAATGCACGCCTTATTAGAAAGTAGACTTCAAATTTAGATGGATAAATTAATAAGAGACTATAAATATGAGAAGGATACAATATTTGAAAAAAATATAATGCCATCACAAATAATGAATGAGATAAATAATGTTAAGATGGAACAACATTAGGTGGGTCAACAGTGTAATTTCCACATTCTACATTATGTATATATGATGATTAATTCAATACGAATATTATTCTAAAATATACATAAAACAATAATGCACTTTCTTTATGAAATGTACTTTTATAGCTTTCAATTTCCAAATCATTCAGTCATATATTTTCATATTCACACAAAACTAATCTACAATCTAATGATTTAATAATTGTGAAGTAATAATGGTCGGCGGCGGAATGCAATTAGTATTAGTATTTATTTAATTAATCATTGTGAGTTGGAATTCAATTACTAATTATAATTAAAATATAATTGAGACAAATGTATAATTTAAATCAAGCTGATTTTAAACAATATACACATCCGTCCACAAAAAATAGTTTCATTTTATCATTTTGAAATGTACACAAAAGTAATCTTTCGCCAAAATCTTCGTAATCGAAATACAATCAATTTGACAATGCCATATCACATTAATTGCTCTTTCGCCAAAATCTTCGTATTCGAAATACAATCAATTTGACAATGCCATATAACATTAATTGCTCATTCACACAACAATTTGAGATATATATGTGTCACATCAACAGTTTCGAAATCTACTCCACACATATCAAGCTTCTTTGTTGAATAATCAATTTTGGTGCGCATTTGCTAGCAAAATTTTCTTCTACTAATATTTATGATCAGGTTAACTCGATAACAAATTAAGAGCGCTCTCACCACGCGCATGCAGAGTAACTATGCGCGTGGTGGGAGTGGATAGGCACGTTTAGCTTCCTTCCTCGTTTGATTTTGGTGACGATAATGTTGTTGCTGTTGAGGCACACTCCTATCATCCGCTCGATAACTAGAGTGCACCCGAGGTTGCCTAGGCCGTTCCCTTGCCATCTCGATCTCTTCGAGTGTCTCAACAATCTCCTGCATCGACGGCCGGTTTTTTTGCTCACTCTCAACACAATTGAGGGCAAGTTGGGCTATCTTTAATGCTGATCTTGAAGGATATCTCCCCTCCAAATGTGAATCCATAACACACTTCAACTTCCTCCTCTCCTGCAAACTCGGCTTTATCCAATCCACTAGATTGTGTTGCTTAGCCGGGCGGTTAGTGTCGAGAGCACGTAGCCCGGTCAGCATCTCCACTAAGACCACGCCAAATCCATAGACGTCGCTCTTCACATATAGATGCCCTGTGGCAACATATTCCGGGGCAGCATAGCCGTACGTCCCCATTACCTGTGTTGAAACATGGGACTTGCTTGCGGTTGGCCCCATTCTTGCCAGCCCGAAATCGGATAATTTCGCGTGGTACGACTAATCAATGACAAGAAATATCATAACACAGTCAGACGAGAACTCATCCTAAAAGACTGGTCTATTTGGTCTATAAATTCCACACCAGTTGTGAAGACAAGATATTAGAGTCGGTAACAAAATACCTGGTCGAGCAAGATGTTGGAGGCCTTGAAGTCTCGGTAGATGACCTTTCTATCGGAAGCGTGCAAGAATGCGAGGCCTCTGGCTGCTCCGATCAGTATCTTCAGCCGCGTATCCCACGGCAGCGGCTGGACAGCAGCACCCCCTAAATCATCATATCCATCAACACCACTTTTTTAATTAGTTGTTACAATCACAAATCTACAATAAATGGAATGAATGAATATGAATCTCTTACTTCCAAATAGATGATTTTCAAGGCTGCCTTTCTGCATGAATTCATACACAAGCAGCAGTTCTTTCTCATCCCAACAGTATCCTAACAGCTTAACAAGATTCCGATGCGACAATTTCCCGAGAAAATTAACCTCCGACTGCACACACAACCCACACACACATATAGAATCAACACATCATCGCAAATGAAAACAAACAAATATATAATTAAAAGAGAACTGGAACAACAATATATTGAATTTTCGAAGGAAATGCTTCTATCATGGTATTAGAATGGATCGTCACAGTATCTGACCTAAGGCTAAAACAAAAAAATAAAGACTGATCCAACAATATATCTGAGCAAAAAAGTCCAATCCCTCTCTACCCCATCAAACGAGAACTGTAGCAACTATATAAATGTCACGACCTACTACTTGTAATCAATTCTATTAATTATAGACGGAACACATATGCTTCTATCATGATACTAGAGTGGGTCGCGACGATAAACTAAAACGTTAAGTGGCCCAACAATATATTTTGTTGAAACAAAAAGAAAATGATGGACCAAACAACTATCAAGGCCTAAAAAAGGTCCAACCCCTCCAAAGCTTGAAAAATGTAAACAAACAAATCTCCCATCAAGAGAAATAGAATAACTATATAACCGCGACCACTCCACTTATAATCAACTTTTTAAATGGAACCAGTGTATTTTAATTGATCTAACAATATATCGGAACTAAAACAAAATGAATGACTAACCCAACAACATATATGAGCTTAAGTACGGACTCGAGTTACGATTTTGACAAATGAAAAGAAACAATATCTCACATCGGTGCAAACAAACCTGCCATTCCTCAAATCCCTGGAGGCTCTCAGGATTTAGCTTCTTAACCGCAACGACAGTCGATCCGCTCTTCGAGTCGAGCCACCCTTTATACACCTTCCCGAACCCGCCCTCCCCGACCACCGTATCGTTCCGGAAGTTTCTAGTAGCCGCCCGAAGCTCCGCGAACGTAAAAATCCTCAAACTAGGGTGCGGCAGCATCTGCGGACTCTGGGCCGGGCTCGCCCCCCAGAATCCGCTGCTGCCGCTCGACACCAACGTCGTGTCCGTCGTCGGCGCCGTTGAAGAGCAGAGCTCCCCTGTGGCGGGAGGGCTCCGATCATCAGAAGGCTTAGAGCTCCAGCAGATTCCCATCAAAAATGCAAAATTTGATCAATTTTCAATCAATCCACTTTGTTCAAATTTATTGATCATTGATTAGTGGCTGAATTTGATTGGTCTGTGGCAGAAATTTGGGTTTTGGACAAAGTATTTATGAGGTGATCAGGTCAAAGAGTTGGGAATTTGAATATCGCAGCCATTTCTTGAAGGTAATGAAGATGTGTCCCAACTATTGTTGTCTAAGGTTGTTAGATTTTGTGAATAAGCCAAAAACAGTTGTAAATCGTTCTCACTTTCAAAAGTCAAAGCTTCCGTCCACCACGAATTTGGAAATTTTCAATTTTTAAAAATTTCTATGTTTGCTTTGTTTTGTTTCGGTTGGTATAGATTAATATCGAACGGGGATTATTTTCTATGTTGATTTGTAGTTATATCGAGTAATGAGACAGCTTGCTTGAGAATTTAGAAGGTTTGGTTGGTCTTTTGATATACAAGAAGAGAATTGTTATTTAAATCAAACTTAATTTTTTATCTGATTCGTAGCTTTCACGTCATATGAATTAAATATATGAATTTTATTACAATTTGCAATTTTCCTTTAAAACTATTAATTTGTGAAACTGGTTGTGGCGTGGAGGGCGAATTTTTTGACATACCCAAATCGTTGGTTCTTTGAAACGTTATGGTCTAAGTAGACATGAAAAGATATTATTTTCGTCACTGACGTCTGGATTTTAAAAACTTCGTTATTTTAGTTAGCATTCATTACTCATCGCTGAGAGAAAACAAATTATGGTTCACAACTCTCAAATCGCTAATTCAGACTTTTTTATAAGAAAGTATATAATAATAATGTTTTAATGTAACTCGACTAAAAATTAGTGACATTTTCTGTTAAGAAAAAATGAAAATGTAGTTTAAAGTATGTTTATCTTTATTGTTTTTTTTTTAATACGATATGTTCACATTATGAACTGCATTTATGATGTATTTTCCTAAATTTATGTGTTTTCGCGTGTTTCACACTTTTTCATTTCAAATTAATGTTTAATAATCAGAGGTACATAAGGGTGAACTACGTAAATGGGCACCTAGTCCTTTATTAATAACAATAATTTTTAAATATAATAATAATAAAACATTATTATTATTATTATTATTATTATTATTATTATTATTATTATTATTATTATTATTATTATTATTTACTCCACATGTTTCAAACTTACAACACCATTACTCATTTCGTACGTGACCAGAATATGTGTTTTGGAAAGTCAAATTACATAAGAAAATTGTATTATACTTGTATACCTTTATCTATACTGAAACTAATTGTTAATTTTAAGAACATATAATTTTTAATGCACACCGTATTAGAAAGTGGACTTTAATTTTAACATTGATGAAAATGAATAAGAGAGTAAGTTCGGATACAATTTTATTTAAAATTTAATGTCATCCTATTATAATAATGAAGATAAATAATACTCCCTCCGTCCCATATTAGTTATGACATGGATTTTTCTAAGACATTGGTGGAGTGTGCGATAATGAAGTAAACGATTGAGTGTATAATAAATGAAGTGAGTTGGTTGATGGGTTCCTTTTTTACTTTTTGGTTTTTTATTTTTGTTTTGGTTTATTTTAATGTAGATAATGACATTTTGATGTAATTATGATGAACAATGGGGTAAAATTGTATGACCAAATATAAAAAGTTCTAAATGTGACTCTTAAACTGAGATGAACTTTTATGGCAAAATATAACTTTTAAACTGAAACGGAGGGAGTATTAAGGTGAACAGTATTATGTGGGTCTACAGTGTAAATTCCACATCCTAGATTCAGAATTTCAGATGATTAATTGAAAAATATAAAACAATAATGCACTTTCTTTATTAAATGTACTTATAGCTTTCAAAATCTTAATCATTCAGTATATATTTCGTGATCCGCGTGTTTCTTTAGCTATGTAGTTGAATGCTTCGTTTCGTCTTCTGTTTTTTTTTTTTTGATATTGTTGCATTTTTTATTTAGCTTTTGCAATTTGACTTTTGACTGCTTGTCGCGAATTTTTGCTTGTCATGCTGATTTAGCCTTTTTTAATTAACAAAAATATCTAATGTTTTAATAATCGTGAATTAATAATGGTGGCGGAGGAATGCAATTAGGAGTATTTTGGTATTTGTGAATTAAAATTCAATTACTAATTATAATTAATTAAGATGAATGGTTATAGTTTTTAAAAATATAATAAAACAAAAAAGACATGAGACCGTATATGTACACAAAATGAATACAAAAGAACATACTCTGCAGTACAGAAGCAGTTAATTAACAACCGAAAACACAATAAAAGAACAAGGAAATGCCACATGTATAAAAGTAATTGTTCCACCTAAAATCACTACAGAAAAGCACATATCCAGATCATTTGTCAACCGACTCAATTCCAACTGACTCAATGCACAAGAGAGGAGTGGTTCTATAACAACACTAAGTCGTCGTAAGAGAAGTCCAAAGCAACCAAAACATAACACACGACAAAAGTATGCAGTTATATATCGAAAATTTAAATGTGTAATATTCTACCCTAGTCGTTAGCTACTAGAAAATTTAAAAATGATGGGTATTCAGTTTATTTATAAACTCAAATCCAATTTTGAAAATGATTAGCATATAATGTGATGAAAGTGTCAAATAATCATAGTCTAAATTCAAGTCCATTTGAGGAGACCGTCGTGCCCCTTTGGAATGGTTGCGCTATCTTATTTATTTTCATCAGCATTAATAATAGTAATATTTTTAAACTCCAAAATTTTGACTAAACAATTTTTTCTGTTCCTTTAGACGAATGACTTAACAAATTATATTCTCCTCTATAGATTATTTTATTGGATTCTAGTCTCTAGACATCAAGGTTTGACTTATCCTCATAATGATCAATTATCATATAAGTCTTCCTTTTTGATGCTAGAACTTTTTTTTTTGGTCTATAACTAAAATAAATTTCATCAATGACAGATTCACCAAACAAATTCGAGAGATCGGTCAAGAAAGTCGTCGCTGGCATTGGAAGACAGAAGCTATTTGACGATCATTGTTGAATATCTGTACAGTTGAGGCAAAGCCAATCAGCTGAATTTATAAATTTATTTATTGTTACTCATATTCATATGCGGAGAAAATTCATATGGAGACATGGTATGGAAAGTTTTAGCTATAGTTAATACATGTGAGGTAACCTTTTTTGGCGAATTTTCACAAACAAAAAGTGACAAAAAAAAATAACTTTCTTGATATGTGATAATCATGTATTTATGTAACCAGGGGCGGATGCAGAAATAATCATCGATAGAGGCTGAGATTTCTAAATTTTATTTTGATGTACATTTTTGAGTAATTTTGATAATTTGTAGGGGCTTTTACACTATAACTTACATTAAACTTTACTAAATTTAAAAAAGAATTAATAAAAAAAAGTTTTAAAAAATAATTCATTGAGGGCTTAAGCCCCTCACTCTTACAGTCTTACACTTTGGGTCCGCCCATGTATGTAACATTCTCCTCGTCCCAACTAAAGTAATGCATTTTATTTTGGAAAGAAAATCGTGCATTACAATGTTCTATCATGCATCACAAATCAACTTATGAAATCTGAAAAATATATAGTAAGTAATTTTTTAGTTATTGTTACTAATGTTTTGTACCGATGGATCTTTTGTTAGATCAATAGTGTTTAGCTATTGAGATACTAGTATTAGCAAAATCTGAATCCTAATTTTTATAATTGCAAATCCAAATTTATACAAATACGTCAATGGTTGTTGTTACAATGCAACCCCTATATTTTGTACTGGTGGATTTTAGCCATGTCTGACTACGTATACACGAGATCCATTTTTCGAATCTATCAATGGGCATGAGAACTGCTTGCGGTTCACGATGGAGCCCTCCGGCCCTTCCCCTCTCGCGCGTGCAAGCCGTCCCACCGCGGCACCTATTCATCGGTCTTACAAGATCTTGGTCCATTTAGATTGTTTGTACCTGTCTTAGGTATTAAAAATATCTATACATAGAGGCAAACCCAACATTAGTTTTTGGGGCCCAACAAACCAACTTATGGTCTTAACATGATCGGCTGCATGTGCAATTTAATTTTTAGATTTAATTACAACTACTTCCTATGTTGAATCATACAAGATATTTTTCTATATAGTACTATTAAAGAGAATAGTACTAGTATAAGATCATGTTTTGCTTTTGAATGTCTTCGTTGGTCGATCTTTTTGTACCCCACCGAAACGCCCAAAAAAAAATTGGATTGAGTTAACAATATTATATGTACATAAGTTTGACAAATATATATGATTCACTTTGCAACGGTGTAGTATAAAATAATTCACTTCATTACTTTGAAACATACTCCTACAAAATAGATATAATTTCTTACCACCTACATTTATTATTATTTGTCTTTATCAATTAAATGCTCATTTTACTTTGGGTATATATTCAGAAAATCCATGAATTTCGTCAAATTTTCGTTTAGCTCCACAACTTTGAAAATCAGCTAGAATGACCATAAATTTTCACAATTTTTTTCATAACAGGAAAAAAGTAAATTTTTAAAAGAGTAAAGGTTAAAATTGGTCCTAAACATATGGTCATTTTACCTTTTTGGTCCTAAACATTATCTTTTGGATTTTTTGGTCCTGAACATATGGAAATTTGATCATTTTGGTCCCGAACTAACTGTTCCGTTAAAAAACTAACGGTCAACGGGCTTAATCCGATTTTGACCAAATTAGACTTTTAATTCTGATTTTTTACTCCCTAATTAATTTCCTAATTATTTTAGTAAATTTTCATTTAAAATTTTCACATTCATCAAATCCGTCAAACAATTCCCCTACAGCCTCTCCATTGATCAGCCAGCCAATCGCCCCTATCGTCGTCCTCTCCGCCGCCGCCCCCTCCGACGTCAACATCACCACGCTCGTCGACAAGGCAGGCTGCAAGACGTTCGTCTCTCTCATTGTTTCAACCGGAGTTGTCAAAGTTTACGCCTCCGCCGCGGGGAAGGGTTTGACCGTTTTTGCCCCCAACAATGAGGCGTTTAAGGCGGCGGACGCGCCGGATCTGAGCAAGCTCACCAATGCGGAGGTCGTTTCTCTCCTCCAGTACCATGCGCTCGCCGCATACAGCCCCGTCGGAACTCTCAAGCAGACCAAAGGGAGGATCTCCACACTCGCCACCAACGGCGCCGGGAAATACGACCTCGGCGTGAAAACCGCCGGTGATTCGGTCAGTCTCGTCATCGGAGTCGACGATTCCAGGATTGCTTCCACCGTCATTGATTCCACTCCTCTCTGCATTTTCACCGTCGACAGTTTGCTCCTCCCCATCGAGCTCTTCGGGAAAGCTCCTTCTCCAGCGCCTGGATCGGCGCCGGAGACATCTCCATCTCCTTCTCCGGCGGAGGCTCCTACCCCTGCGTCTGCTCCGGAGCCTGCCGCCGCGCCATCGCCTTATTAAAAATTTTAAATGAAAATTTACTAAAATAATTAGGAAATTAATTAGGGAGTAAAAAATCTGAATTAAAAGTCTAACGGAACAGTTCCGTTAGTTTTTTAACGGAACAGTTAGTCTAGGACCAAAATGATCAAATTTTCATATGTTCAGAACCAGAAAATCCAAAAAATAATGTTTAGGACCAAAAAAGTAAATGACCATATATTCATGACCAATTTTGGCTTTTACTCTTTTTAAAACTTTATCCTTTTACTTTCTTCTACTACTACCATTTGTAATTATTATTTTAAAATTTGATTTATGAAGTGACATATTGTACTTCAATAAAAGCATCATTCAATTATAATCTCCTAATACCCCTTTATTTTATCAATTTTAAACTAGGAATAATCTTATTCTTTAATTAAAACTCGAAAATCCATGCAGCTAAAATATCGGTATTAAATCCGAAACTCTAAGCATTGAAAGTGATTAAGGTCTAACTAATTTTAAGTGTATAACTAGAGAATAAATCTCAGCCACATGTTATCTTAATCCAATGACTAAAATAAGTAAATAACTTTAGTTAATAAAAATTGCATAGGGGTATTTTAGGAAATCAACTTTGTTCTCATATTTTCACATACACACACAAACACACACTCTCTCCTTCTCTCACGACGGAGGTGGCGGAGCACACTTGCACCTCCTCTCCGCGACACCCTCCTCCGGCCTGCCTGCCTCTCACGGTTGCCTCCCTATCTGTGCCCCCCTCCTCCGGTCTGCCTCTCGCGGAGTACGGCTCACCTCCTCTCGCAGGCATCGACAATATCTCTACACCTGTGCCCTCGTCGCCTCTTGCTCCCCGACTAATTTGTTATAATCTCCATTGCACATACTCATGCTCAACAATCTCCATAGCCAATTGAAGAATCTTCATCGCAAGAACTGATTTACTCCATCGTCAATTATCGATTTCAGAATCTGCAAATTCGTTATACTCACGCAGATTCTATAGATTTTTATCGCTAATGCTGAGATTTTTCCTATTTCCATCACTCACGTTGATTTGTTGTGATCTCCCAAGCCAATTATACAATCTACATAGCTCCGCTCATGTTCAACAATCTCCATCATCAATTGTAGATTCTTCATCGCAAGAACTGATTTCTCTATCGTCAATTGTCAATTTCACGATCTGCAAATTTGCTATTTCATACAGGCCACATGTCTTCAATTGATCAAATGGACTTGGTATCAATTCTAGAAGAAGCCTAATTCGAATCTGATTCATCTTCGTATGAAGTGAATATTTCTTATAGTGAAGTAAATCTGACTTACAGTGAAGTATAACGGTTCCTAGGTGTATGGCATATATCAGTAACTATGATATTATGAAGTGAATATTTCTTATAGTGAAGTATATCGATTAGCTCGTATACCGAGACATTATGAAGTAAATATTTATTATAGTGAAATAAATAAGACTTATAGTGAAGTATAATGGTGCATAAGTATATGGCTTAAACTGAGACCATTTGAAGTGAATATTTGTTATAGTGAACTAGTATATGCTTTCAGTGATGTATATTGAGCATATAGTGATGTATATTGTGAATATAATGAGTTCCATCTGTTGAGGTCCTTGGATATCTGAGATGAGTTCCACGTTAGGTTCGTCCACATTCTCTTTGCTATGATGGTGCAGTTCTGGCTTGTCGTCGTCTTCATTATCGTCGATAGTTATGATTAGTTTTGGTGTCAAGGTGAAAGCGTGGTTTGGAGCCTTCATTGTACGGCTTCCAAAAGGTTTGCTGGGGTAACGAGGCGGAGTGAGGATTGTTCCTGTTGAAGAAAATGCAGGAGAAAATGGATAGTCCTAAGTGGTGGTTTTAGTTCACTTTTTATATGTATTTAGTTCATTTTCCAATGGTTTTAGTTCACTGTCAATGAAACTTACTAATTATACAGATGTAAGGGCATCCACTATAGGGGCGGCGCGCCGGCCGCCCCCTTCCCGGCTACGCCGCGGCGGCGTATAGTGGACTAGGCGTCCGCCCCGGGGGCGGACGAATTGGCTGGGGCGGAAGGGCCATCGCCGGCTTTGCGGCGAGGACGAGCCGCATGAGAGAGAAGCGCGGCGGCCACCGCGCCTATCTATTGCGCGGCGAAACGGCCGCGGCGGTCGCCGGCTTTTCTTTTCTTTTTTCTTTTTTTTTCGAATCTATAAATGTTTTTTTATAAATATTCCTCCCATTTTCATCTTCTCTCCACACACTTCTTCTCTCTCTATCCAAATTTTCTATCTCTAAAACTTTTCAATTTATGGATGATTTGTGGAATCAAGCATGGGATTCTTTGATTCAAGAGGTGCAGAGGGAGGCCGACGAGGAGGCGGCGGCGGCGGCGACGGCGGCGATCCCTCGTGAGATTCGTCATCGTCGGACAATCCCACGAGACCATGTCGGAGCGGCTGAGCGGCTTATGGCCGACTACTTTAGCGATGAGCCTCGTTACCCGGCTGAGATTTTTCGTCGGCGTTTCAGAATGTCGCGACCGCTATTCACCCATATAGCGACGACATCGGGCGACTCCAGGCTCGTGCTTCTACGCTCCGGGAGGGGATTGCACTGGCTGATCGGGCTTTCTACTTTGCGCAAATGCACCTCTCGCACTAGGCAAACCTTGCCTATGCCGGACCGCTGATATGTTCACGAATACCTACAATGGTGAGACGGACTCAGTCTAACCTCGTGCTCCGGCAGCTTTGTAAGGGCATTTCTCCGGCAGCTCCTTGGTCCGGAGTTCCTACGAAAGCAACCCCTGATGAGTGCCAGAGACGGCTAGATATGCACGGTGCGTACAGCTTCCTGGATGATGGACAAAGATTGATTGCATGCATCGGGGGAGTGGAGAAACCGCCCGGCGGGCGTGGAAAGGCGGGCTTCATCACGGGTATCTTCAATGATGAGTGCCGGGGAGAGGGTCCGCAGATCAGCTTTTGTAGCAACGGCACGCCAAGTATCGCAGGGGATACTATTGGCAAGATGGAATATACCCTCGTTGGCCCGTATTCGTCAAGACACTTCTCTGCAACCGGCTGGAGCGAAGAGACAATATTTTGCGCGCCAAAAACAAGAGGCCGCTAGGAAAGATGTTGAGCGAGCTTTTGGTGTGCTCCAAGCGCGATGGGCCATTCTACGCTGCCCCGCACGAGTGTGGCACGAAGATGATGTCGCGGATATCATGGTAGCGTGTATCATATTGCACAATATGATAATAGAAGATGAAGGATTCGCTGCAGAACGTTGGGCGCCGGAAGATGGTGCAAGTACAAGTCACGGTGTTGCCTCCGCGCCGATACAGATGGGTGTACCACGTAGTAATGAATATCTGATCCAACGTTTCGCTGATATACGCAGGAGCACAACACATGACCAACTCCAGGTCGATTTGATTGAAGAGATCTGGGCACGTAGGGGAGGCGGCGTAGCATGAACAACATGTGTGATTTCCGTAGATCAAATTTTCGTTGTAATTTTCCTCTCACTTTAATCCGACGAAAATTTAGTTTTCAATTTTAATTTTATTGCACTAGCCGTTTATCTCGAATTATTTTTAGTCCGATAATTTGTAATTGAATTAAAATATACAACAAGAAAAATAAAGTGAAAGTTGTCTACTAAAAAGTGTCCACCATTGCTGTGGACACTTTTTTTTGTGGCTGTGGACAAATAAAATGGGACTATAGATAAAAAAAAAAAGTTGTCCACCAAAAGTTGTCCACCTATAGTGGATGCTCTGAGGATTCCGACAAAATGATTCTTGGGATAGCAACATAGCATAAGCTAGATAAAACCAATTGACTAATTAACAACCAAAAGTTGTGTTTGGAGTTAATGAATAGCATTGGGGCCGACACAAGCTTTGAGAAGTGGGCTCCAAAGCCACTGCACCAAAAACTTCCTCCCATTCCGGCCGTTCAAATTGAAGGTCCGGCCGGCGGAATCCCTCATGACCGCCCCCATGTACCCTCCGCCGCCCCCGGTGCCGTAGAGCCCCTCGCAGAGGTCCCCGATCTCCGTGGGCGCCGTGGGGTCCTCCCCCGCGTACCACGCGTTGACGAGCGGGTTCGAGGCCAGCTCGGCCAGCTCGTGCGCGATCACGCTGATCATCCCGTCCACCCCCGGGTCCCCGTTGGGGGGCCGCAGCGCCCCCGGCCCCCCTCCGGCCATGTACCCCGGGACGGCGAACGGGTACGCGCAGACCTCGGGGCACTGGGCCGCGGAGTTGCCGACCCACGCGTACGGGAGCGTGTACCCGACCTCGGACGGGAACGTGAAGTAGTGGAACCCGCACACCGCGCGGCAGAAGTCCTGCATCGCCACGTCCGAGGCCGTGAGCACCAGGAACACGCCGCTCCGGTGGTCGACGGCGATGACGGATTGGATGGAGAGGCGGGTGAGGGATTTGCCGTGGGAGTAGCGGCGATCGGAGAATTCGGCGGAGATTCGGAGGCGGGAGGAGATGTTGGCGGAGGTTTGGTCGGAGTAGAGGGAGAGGGTGCGCCACCACTGGGAGACGGAGGGGGAGGGGGAGGAGGGGTGGGAGATGGAGAGGAGGAAGTCTCTGATGAGGAGGCGGTGGGAGAGGGGCCAGCGGCCGTACCAGATGAGGTAGAGGTTGATGGGAGAGGAGAGGACGGGGCCCATGTGGTAGCGGAGATTCACCAGATTGGAGGACCCTTCGAATCTTTTCGAGGCGGGGATTCCGCGGGGGGGAATCTTGGGGTTGAAGGAGTTTAAGTTGAGGGGCTGTTTGGAGGCATTGTGGGAGTGGGAGTGGGCGGCGGAGATTAGTGAGGTGAGGAAGACTAAGTGTATGAGCATGATGGCGGATTGGCGGTGGTGAGTCAGAGAGTAAGTGAATTTGAGTTTTTCAAAGAGAAAAGGGAACTAGTATTCAATATTCAGCTGGTGACACCTAATCTGCAGCTGCGCTGGTGGGGCGCTACCTTTTTTCGGGTTAACGATCGGATTTATGCATAAATACTTCTAACTTTTTTTTTAATGTCACTCCAAAAATAATCTCATTCTAATAAATAACTTTGATGCTTATAATTTATTTAATTCATATTTTATTATGTAGGAGTAATGTATATATATAAGTGAGATTTATGTTTCACAAATTTTTCCTATTTTTATTTTGCATTTCTTAAAATCATGGGCAGATGAAGTACGATCTTTTATATGAGTACTTTATTTAGAGTTAATTTTACATCAACGGATGTTTGCCAAGGTCAATTTTAGCTATCTGACTTAATTGGTGTAACAGCTATTAGCGCATGATCTATTGGTCTCATTCCCCCAATTGTCTTCAATTATGTCAACTTCAAATGTTTGTATAAATATGAAATGATGACAAAACTTATTTTATGACTAGTATAATTACCCTCATTTTACCTTCATCGAGTTCTATAATTACCTTCATTTTTTCTCCATTTTGGCTCCATTAATTCTCCGCTCATAAGAAATGGATAAATTTGGATGATATGTGGGCTGTCACAAGTCATTGTCTGATTACGTAGATAAATCAATAAAGACGGTGATTAAGACAAGATATCTCTCTCTCCTCTTTGAGTATGGGCTTGGCCCTTTGCCATATTGGACCTCACTCTGTTAAGATTCCCCAAACCCAATCCACCATTCACCAGATTCCAAAGTCCAAACCACATCAAAAGTTTAGGCTATATTTATTTGTCTCAAATTTGAATTACTATGTGTTTAAGAGAATCAAATACAATAGCAGCTGTGAAATGGAAGTGAGAAATTGAATTGGATCAATGGAATCTAAAGATTGAATCCAACTCCATATGATTCTAGTTGGTTTGATTTTGCTCAACTTGTGTATGGTCGATTCACACCGGCACACTTAATGACCAACAGCCGATTCACATCGGGACTCTTAACGACGGACGGATGGATTATAACACACATTCACAATCCCAGTATCTTAAATTCTTAATTGATAAACAGAATAGCCATTACATCATCAATTCCACAGGGCAAAATAACTGCTTCAAAAGATAATATCCAAATTTCAATTTACAAATTCCTTATTTCCATTATCAGAAAAATGGCTGCATCAAAGAGCCAACAAGAGGCACTAAGTATACATATACAGATTGGATTCTCCCAATTTAGAAAGAATCTTGGACAAACAAAACCAACACAAACAAAACTGAATCACAAAATCATACCTTCACAGAGATCATCTCCTCAAGGGAGTAGCAAGTTCCTATAACAGCAAGAACTGTCCCTACAACAATCACCCCCAAATCAAACCCAGCCCTCCTCAAGCTCATCTCATCCTTGAATGTCAGGTAATGGAACAGCGCCGGCAGCACGAACCCCAGAATACAGCAAGTGCTGCTCCCGACCAACGACAAGAAATCCGCAAAATTCGGGACAAACAGCGCCACCAAACACACTGCTAAAACCAGCATCCATCTCATCCAAATGCAGTACCTCCCCTCCCAAAACCTTCTCTCGAACACCTCATAGACAGGATTCATCATCAATGGGAATGTGAAGAACAGATTGATGCAAAGGCCTAATTGAACGAAGGTGCTTAACAGCCCTTTCCCCATGTTTGCAGTGATGATGTCTGCGGTTTCAGAGCCGAAGGCGAAGTATCCCATCACTCCGAAGGAACCGTAGATTGCGGCGATGAAGATCATCGTTAGGCATAGGATTCTCCCGAATTTGGACTTGTCCTTCATCTCTGATTCGAGGGGGAGAGCCATCCCGACGCCTTCGAAGGAGTAGACCGCGACGCCGAGGCCGTAGAAGAAGGTGGAGACAGTGCCGAACGCCTCCACCGGCGGCATATGGCGGCTGAATAGGAGGGCGTCTTCGATCATGACTAAGCCCATCGCGGCGAGGTCGACGATGTCGGCGAAGATGCTGAGGGGAGCTAGCAGGGTTAGGGATGGGATCGAATTTAGGGCTAATTCGAAGGGGAAGCACGCCCAAATGTATAGGGTTTTGGCGGAAAATCCCCAAATTGTGGCGGAGGCGGCGAGCTCGTACGAGGAGGAGAAGAGATTGGCGAGGGTGTTGCCGATGAAGATGAGGTATCCGACGCAGAATCCGGCTTGGGAGAGGACGATCATGAGATCGACGGCGGATCGGCCGATTTCGCCGCAGACGGCGAAGCCTAGGTCGCCGAAGGAGGCGATTTTGTTGTTGGAGGAGGAGCAGGTGGATTCCTCGATTCGCCTGCGGGTGACGACGAGGAGCATCATGCCGTGGTAGGTGAAGATGGAGACGACGAAGACGGTGATGAGGCTGGTGAGCCACCCCGTGCGCATGAAGGTGTAGGGGAGGCCGAGGACGCCGGCGCCGACGATGGCGATGAAGACGTTGGCGAATGTTTTGGGCTGGGAGGAGAGGGCCGCGTGCTTTCCGGCGGCGGAGGTGTCGAGGAGAGGGGTTTCTACTTGCGGCAGGGAATGGGCGGAGGATTCGCCGTCGGTGAGCTTGCGGATCCCCATTTTCAGCTGGATTTTGATTTTGATTTTGATTTTTTAGGGTTTTTTGGGATATGGATGAATAAGATGAAGGTGGGAGAGAACAGAGAGATGAAAAGGGGGAAATTATAGAAGAATTTGGGATATTTTATTGAATAGGAAAAGGTGGATATTGAAGAGGAGAAATAGATATTTTTATTTAGCTTTTTGGGATATTAATGGAAGGAAATGAATGAAGCTCTCTCTAAGTTGTTGTCTAGCTAATTTTCATACATGGTGTTCTGTTTAATTGAATGTAGGCCAGGTGGATAGTAGCTGTTTGGACGGACCAATTCAATCTCGGACAATTTCAGAAACAAACATTGTAAAATATAGTACTTTTAACGGCATCTTTTGTATAGGAATATATGGGGTGTATAATGTTTGGTTGGTAGCCGATTCTTCAGCTTAGGTTAGCCCGGTGTTTTAATCTTGGTTCACTGTTGAATGGAGACATACAGTCACTTATTCATCGCTCTAGTTTCATCTGATTATTTCTGTTTTCATTCGATAGTGGAATTGATTTCATTTTTTCTCTCGATTTCTAACATGAATATGCCGTCTCAGCAGGAAAGCAACTATTCAGACCATTTCAATCTCGAAAGGTATCTTAATCATAGGAGTTCAAGGTGAAGATAATCATGGCTCTATTACTATATAACACTGCTTGTTTGGTAGCCGATTTCTTTGGCTCGGAATAGCCCAATTCAGCCCGGTGTTTTAATCTCGGTCCACTGTTGTTTGGAGACATACCTCCACTTGCTTATCGCTCCAATTTCGTTCGATTGTTTCTATCTTCTTTCTATGGTAAACCCTATTTTGCCTTTTCTCTCAATTTTTGAGAGACATCTCTCAGTTTGTGTTCCATTTCGTGATTCACGTGTGTAACAAATCAGTAACATGATTCATGAAAACCAATACTATATTTAACAACCACTTTATTTATTGGGTCAATGCTAACCACATCTTCAAACAAGCCTTAGTTTTATCTATACCAGCTGCCAAACGGGCCCTCAAATTTAAAATTATTTCAAACAAACACAAGTCAAGTCACCATCTAACAACTGTCCATCTATATGAATAATCTTCAATCCCATTCCACCAAAAATTATGTGCCCATAGCTTATCACTTATCACTATCCTAAAATAAGAGGTAACAGCTGCTCCTATCCTTAACGTTCTTGAATCTAAAAGATGGAATATCCATTTCAATTTGAAATGAATTCAAAATTTGAAATTCAATCATTGACAACAGCTCAAAGAGAGGGTGAGAAAGAGAAAGGAGGGTAATTTCTATACCGAATCGACGCGTTTCCGTTTTGCAGATGTATCTTGGTGATCATCTTTGAATGTCCAACCCGGAAAATCCAGCTCAGAAAACAAGCACGCGGGAGTCGTTTTGTAGAACGCCAACGCCACCTGTTTGACCCTTCGCCTTATCTGTAAGGTTTTGATAGCAATTATACTGATAATGCCTTCCCAGTAAAGAAAGTCGAATAATGAGTGTCATGTGATTCAGATTGGTTACCTCATCGCCGAAAATTGTAACATATGAACCCGAACTGAAATCGCTTACTGCAACTTCAGGAAGTCTGCTTCTTACAGCCAAATCATTCACCAGAGACAAAGCGAATCTGATCACATGAGACGGATACATCAGTCAACGGTAGTGGGAAAGATGAGGACATGTTGAACTTAGCACGTACCTTGAAACCGGAGGGCTGTAATGATGACGAAGAGTGTCGATCTCCCAGAGAGAGCTTCCTGCTCGGTCATTGCCACAATTATACATATCAGTTTTCTGTTATCATAGAATCAGCTAAGAGCAAAATAAGTGCAATTGAGTTCACAACCTCAAGGTCTATATGATAAAGTATGTAAATTGAATTGATGGATGGGTTCTGTTGGGAATGAGCTATCCATGGACATTTATATTAGTAATGAGATCTGATTTATTTATTATCTTTGAGTTTAATCAACCTTGGATATATATAAAAGTAACACAACACTCAATGAAATAGGAAAAAGCTTAACACTTAATGAAATAGGAAAAAGCTTACTCATAGCATTGGTATCTCTAGGATCATTTTCCTCATTTTTAAAGTGATCAATTCCTGGCTTCTCTTCAAACAAGTCCTCGCTCGCACCATCAGGAGTGTTGTTTTCTGCAATAGTATCCGGATCGATTTCCTACATAGTGAATATATTATGCCGCACTGAGTGAGCTTGTCAATAAATTAAAGGAATGCACAAAAATGGCTAAACAAAAAGAAAACAAGGCTGCTCTTACCCTATGGACCAGAAAACTAATCGAAGGATGCCTCTGTAGAAGGTTGTGAACCAAAGCGATGATGACTAATGCTCCTGAAGGAGGGGCAAACAGTGCAAGTCTACTCAATTTCTTGCAGAAAGCAGCAGCCAGATATGCAGGAAGCAGCGATGATTTCAAGCACGAGCCCAGCAGCTGACGGTGACACATTAAATAAATATATAATTAGCGCTATGCAGCTTACTAGATCGGTGCAACTTTCCATCGTCGATGCAATATGTTGTGGCAAGTTACACCTATCTTTAGATGATTGCAAGTAATATTCTTTCTTCGGCAATTGCATCGTGGCCAACCATTCCTCTTCAACATGTCTAAAGTTGGGTGCAACTTGCCACAACATACTCTCAGCTCTCAAGTTCAACAACCAACAGTGGGTAGCTTATAAGATTCACAAAATCATTAATAGTTCAATGAGATTGTATATCACTAACCTGGAAGAATTTTGATCGATGTTTTGCCATAAACACAGAGGGCTCCAACAGAGCATAGAGTTTATTATAGAAGTTGGGGTACTCAAGGCCATGCTGTGTCATCAGTATAAAGAGGCTGCTGAGAGCCATAACCCTGACAATACCACCTATGTCATAGGATCGTGTCAAGAAATCACTGCAGATGATTGCACCAAAATAAATATTAAGTGTGAGAAAACATCGATTAGACAAGACTTGACAAATTCCAGTGCAGTTTACCATAGCATGATGGGGTTTGAGAGGTGAGAAATGACAGACTGATGAAGTGTTACAAGAACCTGCCATAATGTATAGGTATTAGTTGAAATTCTAGTACTATCAATTTCAAAATGAAATATAGCACAGAAATTCACAGAGCAGTTCATGGACCCATTAATAAAAGCATCTGCATCTTATTAACTGTAATGTTAAAGAGCTATATTTGAGAGTAAATAATACAATGAAAGAATTCCTTATAGAGCAGTTCATGGACCCATTGGCATACATACTTAACGTTACCTCTTTGTATACATCAAGAGGAAGAGGCAGACTGAGGAATGATATCCATGCTTTAGTAAACTTCTGTTTCATTTTCTTTGCAGTATTTTTGGAAGACAAAACCTGTAAAGTACCAAGGTTGGGGATGCTTAGAAGTAAGAAATCAAACATGTACTTTAAAGATGCATAGTAACTGTCTAAGATTCATCTAGAGAACTTACATTGTCATTGGACTTTTTATACTTTCCCTCTTTATCCTGTGAGGAGATGCCTGTTATATACAGAAGAAGAAGCAACATTGTTGTTAGCAAAAAGTTCATTAAGTTGATTAAGATGCATCGGAAACTTGCTAGTAAATGCTAACACATCTAAAATATGTTGAAAACCCCACGCAGGAAAAGTACAATACTTTCGATGCTTCCATCTGTCAGTGGCAACTCAAATTATATGAATGTCAAAATCACTAAAATGGGGCGATAACTGATAGAAAAAAAAGATATTATCTGTTTACTTTAACAAGATATTTGCTACAACATTTGATGTTGGATAGTGAATTATTACAACCAAATTAGCATATTTTAACTCATGGACCGGGGATTGTTATACCTTAGCAAAGGAAGAAAGAGAATCAGTGACCTTGTAACTAATTCTTGCATCTCATGGTGTTCCCGTGCAGTCAGAAAAGAAGAAAATGAGCACCTCAATTCGCAAGTTAGAATAAAGAAATCCATGGAATTTAAGGACATTCTCTCCATTAGTTCAAATGCAAACTGAATGGCATGTTGCATAGTAGTAAATGCTAATAGCCTAATATAGATTAACATCCAAACTTAAATACAGGATAAAATTACCTGATTCGTTCCACATCTCTAACTTCTCCTCTACAGCTTCCAGTGGTTGGATGCAGGCTAATAACTTGTACATCTTTTGAATGGAAAGCTCAATGCTACATATACAACATAAAAATAAGTATAAGCACCTTAAAAATGAAAAGCACAATATCTACAGCAGTAACGCTGATGCAACCAAGTAATAATGCCCGGGAGCCCTAGATCAGTAAATGTTCTATAAAAGTGTTCAAATAGCAGGTTGAACATATAATTCACTAATTCCAGTCATATCAAACAACAGCTTCAATGAGAAAATATTCACTAACCTTGATCTTGAGACGAGATCATTCACATCCTGACTTACTTCTTTGTTTTCTGTTAGAGAGAACACAATTATTTATCAACAGAGAAACAAATTTGACACTAAAATGCTATAAGATACCACTAGATCCATGCCCACCGATGAGTATCATAACAGTATAAAGAGTCCGAACCTTCCTTCTCCAAAGTCCGAGCCAGCTTTTCGAAGGAACTGCAAGTGAGTACCTACACAGTACAATCTGGCATAAACTATGTTCCTAAAACTAATAAAATCAATAAATTAAAATGTTGAAAGCTACAAATTCATCGAACTTCTTATCTCCATTGAGAACATTTGTGCACTTGCTCAAAGGATGTGCTCAAGAAAAAAGGAGCTTACCGAACATCAACGTAATTGAAATACTTCTCTGCTAGCATATCCAATACAACGTCATCAACACTAAGCTCAGAACGAACCTTCACGCATGATCCAATTCAATAGAAATGAGATGTGAATCAACGAATTCACTACGAAATTCACCAATTCAGAGAAATGACCACGGAAAATCAATCAGACTCACAATAGCACGGAGAAGCCTGTGATAAACAGCGGTATTGAACTTCCCCGCATTTCCGACGTTCACAAATTCCATTATCGAATCAAGCACAACTTCCTGCATTAAAAACAAGCTGATGACGCCTCGCGCATTCAATTTCGGAGAATTCAATTAAGTAATTGTACCCTGAGAGCGCCGTCGGATTGGGAGGAGGAGACGAGGTCGATGAGGCACTGCGTCAGCTCGTCGAATTTGGAGCGCAGCCACGTGAGGTAGATGAATTCGGGGTCGGGATCGGCGTCGGGATGCTTGGAGGAGGAGGGGAGATTGGGGATGAGAGGAGTGAAGAAGGATTGGAGTGAGAGGAGAGATTCGAGGGCGTGTGGTGGCGGAGAATTGGGGGTGATGCAGGATAGGAGAAGGGGGAGGTTGTTGACGTGAGCTCTTGATGTTAGAAGCTGCTGCCCCATGGTTTTGAGCTCCGAGAGAGTGTGCTTCTTTCTCTTCCTCTTCTGCTTCTTCTTCTCCGAAGCCATGGCTGCCGGGGAGAGAGAGGTTTTTGGGGTTTTGGGTTTTTTCTTTTTTTTTTTGTTTTTTCTAATTTACATTTTCGTGTTCTATTATTCAGTCTATATCAAGGCCCAAATTATTAGTTTGGGCTATTAATTAGGCTATATATAATCTAGGCCTAAATTATTTATTTTGTGGATCATTTGTTTAGTTTTACTAAATTTAAAATGAAATATTCACAATTGCAAATTATACTACTCCTATTATGATAGTAATAAGAAAGAGTTAAAAACTAGTGACAAAGTGAAGTCTCATTCAGAGCATCTCCAACGGCGGACGTCGTGGAAGTCCCACCCGACGTCCGCCATTGTGGAGCAAAAGGTCGGACACACCCATCCCATTAGCCCGTCGGATGTCCTCGGATATCCTCGCGACGTCCTACCTGATGCCCGCCATTGTGAAGGGGGTCGGACGTCCGAGTTAAAATTTTATTTTATTTTTTTAAAAAAACCTCTATAAATACGGCTCTATATATACGGCTCGTTAAATTTCGTAAAATTTGAAACGTATAAATTGAATAATTGTGATTTTATTTTATTGCGGGAAAAAAGTCATAGTGATGTGGCAGGAGGTTTTTGTGGGATTATGGATACTGAAGCCGAACCAGGCTAGTTGGTTTGATCGGTTGGGCTTTAATTTCAATGTTTGATTTAAGCACGTTAAATTGGTGAACTATAGAACTGAAAAAACTAATTGGTTCGATTTCGAATTGCGGACCAATTAAACCACTTTTTATTGTGCAAGCATCTAAAAGATTTATGTTTTTTTATATGAACATAAAATTTAGTAGTACATATTTGTGGATTACTTATCAATCGAATTTAGAAAATATTGTGTTTGATAGCACAAGAAACAAAAATGAAATCAAGAATTTGGAATCTCTTGGATTGGGCCTTGGAGTAATGAGAGAGGGAATGATATGTGCAATTTTGATGCCCAAAATCAAAGCTTTAAGAGTCCATTAATCACACCATAATCTATGATTAATTAGGGCTCCAAAGTCCAATTGATGCAAAAGATTGCAACTTTCCTCTGCATGTTTGAAGATGAATTAAAGCCCTTCTAATTTTGCGGGTCTCAGCATGGAAACGTGGATCAATTTCACAACAACAACGACAATAAAAAGTAGCTGCTATATACGACTGGTTCCTGCAATTTCGCGGCTCTGATGTCGAATCGAATCGAATTGAATTGAATTGAACAGGCTTAGCTGCGAGTATGATCGAGCGGTGCTGAATTCGTTTCAAGCGACGGGAATTTGGGGATGGAGACGTGGCGGCGGCGGCGCAACATCGAGGAGTTTTCCAAGGGGTATTACGGGGTGTGCGCGGCGGGAGGAATGCTCAGCGCCGGAGCTACGCATCTCGCCATCACCCCTCTCGATGTGTTGAAGGTTAACATGCAGGTTTTGCTCCGTTTACGATCTCCAGCTTCATCTGTTTTTGACGATGATTGCATTTGTTCTTAAGTTCTAATTGTGATTTTGGGCATAGAAATCCGAATGTGGAGCCTTCTAGAATTCGGAAGAAATGAATTTCTGGGTAGAATTGTGTTATGTTTGTTGCAGTTGGTAGATTTCTTCAATTTCTGCTTGTTTTCTGAGTAGAATTGTGTGGTGTTCTTAGGTTATGTCGAAATGATTTCCGTCGTGTGTAGCTTAAGGTCCCTGAGTGCTACCTTGTTATGAGATGATAAATGTTGCTGGAAATTAGAAGAAAAAGAGGTGGTGATGGTGATGTGCCCTGGTTGTGTTTTTCGGTTTTGACTCGAGATGATTGCGTTTCACGTTTCAGTTCGTGATTCCTGATTATGTTTTGGGCCTAGAAATCTCAATGTGGAGCCTTCTAATATTCTAAAGAAGTGTTTTTCTGAATAGAATTATGCATATGTTGAAACATGCATTACAGTTGGTCAATTCCTTCATTTGTCCCTTGTTTTCTGAATAGAATCTTGTAATGTTCTTTGGTTATGTTATGTCGCGATGATTTTTATTGTGCGTAGCTTCTTATTCGGTTCTTTAGTGCTACCTTGTCTTCAGATGAGAAATGTTGCTGAGAATTCGAAGAGAAAGAGGGGGGTGGGGGGGGGGGGGATGTGCCCTTGTTGTGTGTTTTTTTAATTGTTTTGAATCTTGTTGATTGCAATACACAATCATGTGTCAGTTCGTAAAGCCCTAATTGAGATTTCGGGCCTAGAAATCCCGCTGTGGAGCCTTTTACTATCTGAAAGAAATGAATTTTCTGAATAGAATTATGTTTATGTTGACAGTTCATGTATTACAGTTAGGTAATCCCTTCATTTCCCCCTTGTTTTCTTAATAGAGTTATGCCATGTTCAATGGTTATGTCAAGATGATTTTCGCTGTGTAGCTTATATAGTTAGGTTCCTGAGTGCTTATTTGTTTTCAGATGAGAAATGTTGCTGAAAATTAGAAGAAAAAGAGAACAAAGGTGATGGTGGTGTGGAGGGGGATGTGCCCTGGTTGTGTGTGTGTGTGTTTTATCGATGATTGTGTTTCATCACTTCATGTTTAAGTTCGTACTCCCTAATTGCGATGATGTGCCCTGGTTGTGTTTTTCAGTGCTACATTTGCTGATTTGCACGTTTCAGGTGAATCCAGTGAAATATAATGGCATCATATCAGGGTTCAGTACTCTTTGCCGAGAAGAAGGTGCTTCGGCTCTTTGGAGAGGTTGGTCCGGAAAACTTATTGGTTATGGTGTACAAGGTGGATGCAAGTTTGGTCTCTACGAATATTTCAAGAAACTTTATGGCGATCTACTGGTGAATCAGAACAAGGGTGTCATATTCTTCCTCAGCGCTGCCTCTGCTCAAGTCTTTGCTGACATTGCTCTCTGCCCATTTGAAGCTGTCAAAGTTCGAGTCCAGTCGCAGCCACGTTTCGCCAATGGCTTGGCTGATGGATTTCCTAAAGTTTACACTAAAGAAGGGTTTTACGGGTAACTAAAGCTAACCCCATCAAGTTTAGTTGAAATCTCACCTTGGGAAACATTGACACGTGCTGCGTTAAAATTGTTTGCAGATTGTACAGAGGACTGCTTCCACTCTGGGGCCGTAACCTTCCATGTAAGCACCTTTGCTGCAATCGTCTTCTTTTATTTCATTGCTTAATGTGCTTGCTCTTACATTTTTAGTTCTTGGGCTCTAAAAAGTTTGTTCCCGAATTCGTTGGAGATATTGTTCATCTATAGATACGAACTATAGGATACATCAGTCCCCATGAAGCCCAGAAACATGACCTTTTCCACTAAAAGCATTCTTTGCTCGCTGCATTACGTGATTACCTCCATACCGACATCTAAAGATCACTAGGGCGTTATAACCCATGGCTGAGAATATACGTGTTTTCATGTACGATAGCTTCACTTTTGCTACTGCTGACCGCCATCCTTGTTTTTGGCAGTCTCCATGTTCATGTTCACAACATTTGAGCACTCCGTGGATCTAATGCATCGCAAAGTTATACGAAGAAAGAGAGAAGATTGCTCGATACCCCAGCAACTTGCTGTGACGTGTCTAGCCGGGTATTCAGCTGGGATTGTTGGTGCTGTGATCTCCAATCCTGCTGACAACATAGTTTCATCTCTTTACAACAAAAAGGCTCCAAGTATACTGCAGGTATTTCGCTAGGATCGATCAAATCCGTTCATATTGGTCCTCGTATACAAATATATATGTCGCCCGTGTTTTTCTTTCAGGCGATAAAGAAGATCGGGCTTGCCAATCTGTTCACCAGAAGTCTCTCCGTTAGAATTGCAACGGTGGGTCCTGTCGTTACGTTGCAATGGTTTTTCTACGACAGCATCAAAATGTTCACGGGACTGTAAGTATATATAACCACTCCAATTGTTCGTAGTTTCTGCTCAGATATTGTCATCCTTCTTCTCATCAGATGAAAACATTGTGTTTTTTTCGGGTATGCAGACCTGCGAGCGGAGGGGTGAGGAGCTAGTTGGCTATCATCGAGCAGCCAGCGACAAAGGCAACGGGGGCTTGGCCGGTGCCAGACAAAGGCAGGGTCGGGTGGACAAGAAATGGACCAAAAATGAAGCTTTGGGGAGTTTCAGTCATTTTGGTAGAAATAATAAGCAACAGCTTTAAATTTCTTATTTTTGGATAAATTGATTTTTTAACCTAATGGAAAGTGACGTTTGGGTAATTCTAAAGTTAGATTTATATTAATACTTCTTTATTTTCTAGTAGAGTATAAAATATCCTTACCTTTTTTCTCTTTTTTTTGGTAGCTTCCTACTTTTTTGTTAGACTTATAGTTGTTTATAATTAATAGTTAGGACTCTAAATATTTTATTTAAATATGAATTCATCTATTTATGAATTAATTAGTTACTACTTCCTCGGTTCGTGAGGATAATTGTTTTATCATTTTAGTCCGTTCATGAATAAGTGTTTTGATTCATTTTTATTATAAATGATAATAGGGTTTTACATTTTATTAACTCATTCTACTCATATTTTATTTAAAATATATATATATATATATATATATATATATATATAAGTTGGACCTATATTCTCTTAATTTTCTTTCTTAATATTTTTTAAAATTCGTGTCGACATAAAATGAGTCTCATAATGACGGGCGGATGGAGAATTAACTATAAAGAGAAAAAATGATTAGAGAAATATTAGTGGAAAATTAAATGAAACATATTAGAAAAAAAAAATACTTTTATAGAGAAATTAAAATAGAAAAAATAAAATTATTTTTGTGGACTAGTATTACATACAAAATGCATAGGCATAACATATTCTTATTTCAATAATAAAAAAACTACACTAAATTATATTATGTAGTAAGTACTGAGAAGGAGAATTAAATGCAAATTCATAGCAAATTAAAAAAAAGAAATTCATGGCATATTAGTATTTATTTTTGAAATATATGTGATATTTAAAAAATAAATATATGTATGTATGATGTATGTATACAGGCATACAGCAGTAAGCAGTTGACGGATTAAACGCGCAGCGGTCCGACACACATATATATACGAATTCCTTTGACTCAATCAATCCCTCTCTCCCCATTTTTCCCGGTAATGCTTCAATTTCATCTCGAGATCTACAAAGCCTCTTCATTTCCTCTCCATCAATCCATCTCCGCATCTGCTCAATCATCTGCGTACGTTTCCTTCTCCTTCGCTCTCCAATATTCATTTTCCTTTACCATTTCCGCAATCATCTATTTATGCTTATTGGTTTGATTATTCATCCGATCTCCATCGCCATTTCTGTTTATTGCGCTGAATTAGCTTTTAATTGAGTTTTTCCGTTGATTAATTGGCGTGTAATTGTATGATTGAATTCATAATTTCCAGAAAAAAGGGGGGGGGGAAGAATAATTGGATGGTGGAAAGGGGCAGAGAGAGATTTAAGGTTTGATGGGCAATACATGCCGTGGATCATTGGGAGACAAGCCTTCAGAGGTGTATAGTGAGCCGGAAGAGCAGCTGAATTCGAAGTCCGATTCCTCCTCCCGGAGCGGTGAAGACGCCCACCCCAGCCCTAAAAAGGAGCATAGTTTGCCGCCGGTGATTTGCCCCAGCAAAGACAGCCACAGCAGCAGCATCGTCATGACCCGAGGCATGGCCAACCAGGCTCACTTCGTCATGGGCCACAAGACGGCCAATATCCGGGATCTATACGTGCTCGGGCATAAACTCGGGCAGGGGCAGTTCGGTACGACTTATCTCTGCACTGAGATCGCCACGGGTTTACAATTCGCTTGTAAATCGATAACGAAGAGGAAGCTGATCTCCAAGGAGGATGTGGAGGATGTTAGGAGGGAGATCCAGATAATGCACCATCTGGCTGGTCACAAGAATATCGTCACGATTAAGGGGGCGTACGAGGACACTCTGTATGTCCACATTGTCATGGAGCTTTGCAATGGAGGTGAATTGTTTGACCGGATTATACAGAGGGGGCACTACACGGAGCAGAAGGCGGCTGAGCTGACTAAGATCGTCGTTGGTGTTGTTGAGGCTTGCCATTCGCTCGGAGTTATGCATAGAGATCTTAAACCGGAGAATTTCTTGTTGGTTAACAAGGATGATGATTTCTCTCTTAAAGCTATTGATTTTGGACTCTCTGTTTTCTTCAAGCCAGGTATTAGTAGCTAATTACCACTTCTAATTGCTTCGGATGTCTGTTTAACTTCGTACACTGTTTGCTTCTTCAGGGCAGATTTTCACTGATGTGGTCGGAAGCCCGTATTATGTTGCACCTGAAGTTCTGTTGAAGCATTACGGGCCACAAGCTGATGTGTGGACAGCAGGAGTCATCCTCTACATATTGCTTAGTGGTGTGCCTCCGTTTTGGGCTGGTAATGAGTTTTTACATCCCCTTGCTTTAGAGATTCGTATCCAAATTCCAAACTGATGATTTATGTTGGTTGTTCAGAAACACAGCAGGGGATATTTGATGCTGTTTTGAAGGGTCACATTGACTTTGAATCCGACCCATGGCCACTGATATCGGAGAGTGCTAAGGATCTTATTCGGAAGATGCTATGCATGCATCCTGCAGACCGTGCAACTGCTCATCAAGTATTAAGTGTGTTTGCTACCCTATCTTTAATATCGTATTTTCCACTTCGTATGTCAATCAGCAATCCTTCAGCCTGTGCGACTGCACATGATCGTTGTTTGCACTACACTACAAAAACATCTTTAATGCTTTTCTTGCTTGAAAACCATACTAGGTCATCCTTGGATATCTGAAAATGGCGTTGCTCCTGACAGAGCCTTGGACGCGGCTGTACTTTCTCGCCTTAAGCAATTTTCTGCAATGAATAGGTTGAAGAAAATGGCTTTGAGGGTAAGTAACGGGCGCAGTTAAATATTTATAGCATTTTTCTTTGAAGGTTCTCATCCGTTTTGATTCTGTTGTCAGTCAAGATTTAGGAAATAGAAATAAATGGGATTCTACTCTTGCTCCAGGTAATAGCTGAAAGCTTGTCAGAAGAGGAGATAGCCGGCTTAAGAGAGATGTTTACGGCCATGGACACTGACAACAGTGGCGCAATCACATTTGACGAACTCAAAGCTGGTTTGAGGAAATATGGTTCCACATTGAAGGATACAGAAATTCGTGATCTTATGGATGCGGTATGGGCGTATCTTGTCAATAAGTTTATAGTCTGTATGCTTCTTGTTCGGTTCTTCAGTAAGATTTTTTTATCAATATGTTTAAAGTTTCTGTCATTCATAGTTGAATTGTTATTATGCTTGCAGGCTGATGTAGACAACAGTGGGACGATTGATTACGGAGAATTTATAGCAGCGACAATGCACTTGAATAAACTCGAGCGTGAGGAACATCTTTTGGCAGCGTTTCATTATTTTGACAAAGATGGAAGTGGCTATATTACATTTGATGAACTCCAGCAAGCTTGCGAAGAACAACACATGTCGGATAACTTCATTGAAGATATCATCAAAGAAGTTGACCAAGATAACGTAAGTCCCCCTGCTTTTGTTGAGCGATGCAAGTAATTTATCATGGATATGAGTTTAGATAATCTTCCCCGGTACATGATTCCAGGATGGAAGGATCGATTATGGGGAATTCGTTGCTATGATGACAAAGGGTAATGCTGGCATCGGAAGGCGCACGATGCGAAACAGCTTGAATATGAGCATGAGAGACGCTCCGGAAGCCCTTAGCTTTTCGCTTTAAACTCGCCACAGGTATTTAACACAACTTTTTTTGCCTTCTAGATTTATCACAACAAGTGAAGCTCTCTCTATGTTTATAATAGAAATCCATTATTTCATTAGTTTATTGAAGTAGAGATTTTATCATCAGGTCTAGTGAGACAGCATACCCCTTACCTGACCTTCACCCATCAATTCAATCCCGATTGACCTATTAAACCGTTAGCCCGACTTGCATAGGACTAGGGCGCGGTGTACAGGAAGAAGAATGTTAGACAAGGTTCGGCTAAATATGCCTCTTAAAGTGATGCGTGTTCAAGTACTTGGGACGGTACTCGTGTCTCTGCGAAACTAGACAGGTTGTGACCTTCATACTGGAGATAGGAATGTTGTAATTTAGATTAGTGAACTACTACAGCAGCGGATGCTTGGTAATCTATTTATAGTGTTGTAATTTTGTCTTTCTTTTGATTTATTTTTTTTCTGTTGGATATACCAATATCATATAGTACATGTGTATTTAACAAAATGCAATCAATATTTACAAGCGATAACAGAGTATTTGTAGATTCTCTAAGGTATTGCATTTGCTATGATTTATAGCATTATATTCCACTTGCAGTATCATTTGCAATTGCAATCTCTTGCAACAGAATTGTGTGAAAACATGCACACAATGACAATATATATATATACAGCTTAGTAAAATATTGGCCCAAATCTCCTCTAATTCTTGAATACATGTGCCATGTGGGTTAATGATTGAGATGATGAAGGTGTTCAATTAATTCTTTATGCAATTGTCCATATTAAATGAGGGACCCAATTTAAGTATTCTCAATCGAGACCCAACTACCCAATTAATCTATTCATGCCACTCCATAATTCCCAATTTCCTTTATTTCAATGGAACTATGACTTAGATATTCTCCCAAGCATTAAGGATGGAATTATTCCTTTAAGGTAACACCTAATGAAATAGGACTTTTGTCGTTTCATATTAAGATGAAGGGTGCCTTAGTTAGAACTTTCGGTGACCAATGACAATAACGCGTCTTAGTTGATAAGACGTTTTTTCTGGTTTCTTAAAAATAAATGAAAAAGGCTTCAAAGAAATCATTAGTTTCTAATTTTGCGGAAGATGGTTGTTGATGTTTATTTTTGTTTCAGCCATTAATCCAGCAGAACCGGCCTACAACGTTTACAATTTCATTTTTTTAAAAACGTAACAAGACCACTTAATTTTTTTTCGGTTACTGATTCGGCCCGAATTTATAGTCAATGGTCCCCAATCGGCGATAAACGGGCCCGTTTCGATTAAAATTGGCATCACCGATTCATGAAATGAGACAGCGTGGACATACTTTAATTTCCTCGTCACCCTCAAGTTGGATGACCTGTCATTAGTATGAGTAGCATATGCCTTTCAATGACTAATACCAAATTCCAATTATTACAACCATGTGCATCCTTTGTTAACTTGTCATTCTCTTCCTATTATTGCATTAAAATTCAATTTAATCTAATTTAATCAGCAACTAGTTAATTAATTTAACTTTCCAATAAGTGATGTTGTTTCCACCTACTACAAGTCTACAAGCAGGAAATCGAAGGTTCGTCAAACTAATTTTGTCACGTCAAGCTTTCTGCAAGTTAACTTAATCGGTAATACACTTTCCTCGCAATTAGGTGATCGAAGAATTGAATCATTACACTCACGAGTCAATGAGAAACCATTATTGGTGTGTGTATGTTTGTTAAACTCGTACACATGAAGCCCTCTAGGAACTTGATCGATAATGCAATCAATGAATCGAAGACTTAGATGAGAAACCATTTTTACTTTTCATTAATAGTACCAGCATCTAACACTTTACAAGTTAACTTAATTGATAATGCGTTTTCCTTAGCATCAGTAAGTAGCTTGTGAAAACGGATTAATTGAGAAATTATTAGCAAAAATGTGCCACCGACATAGGCAACAATAAATAAATAAATTTTGCACCGACGGCCAGAACCGAATCCAGACTGTAGCCGAGCATTTTACAATTACGCGTTTATCTTCAAAATTCCACCAATTACAAACCAAACTAATCAATCAATTCAAAGAATATCATACAAATTCACATAATATGCTACAAACAACGCGTGATTGAATGAATCCAGTCGACAGAAATCACAGCAGCGAATATATGATATATCAACATAATCGGAACGGTAGATTCAGTGAATGAGAGAAGCGGCGGACCTTCCGTCGTCGAAATTCTTCGCGTAATTGAACGAATCGTAGCGGAACGTCTGCGGCAGGCCGACGCCGTCCGATCCTCGCAGCTTGCGCCGCAGCTGCGACGCGACCTTGTGGATGACGTGGCGCCAGCTGCCCCTGCTGTGGCTGCCGATCGCGGCGGCCTCGTCCTCGTTCATCTCCAGATCGGCGGCGAAGGTAGGTTTTCTGGCGAGGATCCAGCCCCATCCCCATCCCCACCACCTCCGCACCGAGCTGCCGGCGTATTCGCCCATGGCGGAGATGGATTTGGAGCGGCGCATCGCCCAGGCGGCGGCGGCGGAGGAGGAGGACGGCTGGATCTTCAGATTTAGCGAGAGGGAGGAGAGGCGGCGGCGGATCCCCGGGGCTGAGGAGGCCTCGGATTGCGAGAGAGGGAGGGATTCGTTTCTGTGGAGGTGGAAAACGGAGCTCATTGTGAATCTGTGATTGATTTTGGAGTGAATTGTAGAGAGAGAAAGGAGATGGAGAAGAAGAGAGATGGAATGATTTTTTTTGTGTTTACACTTTTACAGCGTGTTTTTATTTGGGTGTTTGAAATTGTGATGATTGGTTGTTTCGTCTGTTTACATTTTGAATTTCCGTTTTTTTGTTTTGTTTTTTATTTTCAAAATCTTCCCTTAATTGTGGGATTTTTCTTTATTACTAATACTTTTCCTTTTCATCATTCTCGAATCTTTGATTTGTGGATGCAGTAATCAGTAATCACTTTACTTTCCATGGCGGAAGCCGGATTCGGGAATTAGAAATCGTGAAGAGTGTCGTAGTTTGTGGTTCATCGACCAATAGTGAATGATTATCATAATGGACGAAGAAATGACACGAACCACAATTCTATGGGAAACCAAACTCGTTGAGTCAAAGATATAAGAATTTTGTCTAATTTGATCCAATCCGAGAATTTAAATTTTTATGAAAAATGAATCTGATCCGAAAAACCAAAATTTTATGAGAAATGAATCCGATCCACATTGTCTGAAAATCTGAATTCGAAATCTGATCCGATCCGAAAAATCTTAAATTGCATAAAAATATAGTCTTTCAATATCACAAAAATTTGAAAATTAAATGCCAAAATCTGAAAATCTAGTCAAATAGCATTAAAATTGTTCAACACATAATATATTTGTTAAGTTTATAATTGTAATATACCATAAAAATAAAGGCACGAGAATTAATGCATAATTGGTAAGCAGGTGAGATAAAGAATGCTAGTGTAGCCAAAATTAGTTTAGTATGAATGCATATATTTCTGAAGTAACCCAAAATGGCTTTGTTCCTCAATATAGAATCTTCAAGCATCAAAACAATATCCCTATCGATAATGAATGAGGCAACAGAAGAATCTCAATTTATACTCTATACATAAACAAGCCTCACTTACATACTAAAGGACCTATACACGACTGAAATATACTGCTCAAAACCCTCTGCACTTCCATCGAACTATGCTCGCTTCGCACGAGACCCACCAGCAACGGAAACAGCTGAGAAACATGCCTCCTGAACGAATCCCTCTCTAGACTGCCCAGAATCCGCATAACTGACAGAACTAGAGGCGTCCGAGCTGCTAGTTCCTCCTTCTTCGCGGAGCCCAGTGGGAGAACACAGTTTGCCCTGGGTTTATCCTGTGATACGTATTCGAATCCACTGCACCCCAGGTATGTCTGCAGCACTTGCTTGCATACAGAAACGAGCTCGCCTTCCACGTTCTTCTCCTGGGACAGAGATGGACTGTTCACTAGTAGATCGTGCAAGAAGTTTAGGTAGCTCTTGTATGACTCGTTTTCAAAGTGAACGAGTGGTGGACCTGAGATCTCCAGCATAGAGCATGCTCTGTCTAACTTGAGCAGTAATGACGTTTGGGTGTTCAAATCGTGGGAGTGAGACGATGTTGATGAAAAGATTCCGAGTACTGTGGTGACAATATTTGGAGACAGGGACTTCCAGTGGATCTTGTAAATATCAGTCACAACCTGTGAGTAAGGAGAAAGATCAGCATGAAACTTCAACGAGCTATCGAAAATTGAGTTTAAGAAAAAAGATTTGGCATGCTGGTAAACGCACGACTCAGAGAAAGATAGAGCGTGAACCTGTATAACAAGTAGCTGTATATTAATATGGACTTTCATCCTTGATACAATATATGCCACAGTTTGAAGGTTTTCGTTATTATCCTCAGAGCCATCATTATTTACTCCACGGCCGGTAGACAATTCCATTTCATTATCGGGCTGAGAAACATCTGGAATCTCAATGCTGTCCATGGTTTTCAGAAGCTTCGCAAATTCAGGCAGACTGGAACCAGCAGCCTCTTTCAAACAGAGAACGATATCTTGCCACTCATCTTCGGAGAGTTTGCTCCCTAAATCATTAGCCAAACGCATCAAAGCAGCTACCGCTGCACTTGAGGGGCCTTGACCTGGACTTTTCATAAACCCCACTAGTATGGATACTACTCCATGCATCTGGGTTCTTACCATATCGAAGAAATGGACAAATAAGTCAATCAGACACTCTGCTGCAACTATAGAAGTTTCAGAATCCCATACATTCCCCTCGGGATGTAAGGGACCAGAATCTTTAATGTCAACACTGATTCTGAATATGGGAAAGATCGCGCAATTGAAAACATTAGCCCAGAATGGTTGTGTAAAAAGTTGACCATGATCCTTTAAAATATTGAACAGGACTTCCAGAGCACCCTTTCTGATGGCTGCTCGAGGATCTGATGTCAATTTTGATAGTCCTGAAGTTGAAATAATAAAAAAAATCAATAACCTAAAGCAAGGGGTATCAATCGGTAAATTTGTTATATCCACCAATAGAAACAAGACTACAACGACATCAGAAAAAAACAAGACATTTTTTGTGACCAGAGATACAACCATTTCTGGCTAGACTGCCACCAGAATGATTATCAATTAAATTAAATACCTGAGAGCAAGGGAATCCAGAAATTCGCAACATAGTCATCCTTGTCTGTGCAAGTTTGACTATCGGCAGCATTTTCATTTAAACCTTGACTGCAAGAATCATCCTCCTTACTTTTTTCCCTACAAACAAGTCCACCATCTGCAAGTTTGACGGCGCAGAACCGCAGAAAAGCAATAGCATTGAGGCTGACATCACTGTTAAATTTACTATTTGTGAAGGTGATGAGGCACTTGACACAATCTGTAAAAATCAAAGCTTCTGTCTCAGTTATGTAGGGGAAATATTCCCGCACTATTTTCTCCATTGTTTCAAAGGCCAACAAGACTATGCTCTTCCTTTCATCAGCTGCAGCCGCTGTAAAAACCTGAAATCACATTTCAAAGGCCAACCAAGGCATCACAATATGGTTCAAAATATAATCTAAGAAGCAAGGGCGTTATTTCAATCTTTACTAAAACTCGATGAATTAAGGAAGTTCATTAATCAGTCTGAACAAAAGTATGCACCTTCTACAACTATTAGCCATCTCAAAAATCTAAAAGATAGTCTCACTGGTAGCTGGACAACAAAGTGTAACATGAACTTCCATGGAAGTTCCATAAAAACCTATATGAAAGATACTTGGAAATGAAAGCATCCATGATTAAATGTGAAATAAAACATTACCGTGAAAACACTCTTCCATCCAGATTTTATGTTACCAACACGACTGAGGACCATTTGAGAGATACATCGAACTATTAACTCTCTGATCTCTGTGGAATTACTTTTCTGCATCACAACTGCAAAGGGTATCAAAAATTCATTTTGAAAGTTGTAATTTGCCAGTTCTTCTCGTTCTAGGAATTTCATAGCAAGTTGCCGCAGTGAGTCCATAACAAAGATTGCAACAGACAGATTTTCTGACAACCCAACCGCCACAAAAAAATCGGAAAGGACACTCCATATCCGGGACCACACAAGTCTTATGCGATTCATGTTATAATGTCTGCAAAACAAAGGCATCAATTTGTTTTATTTCCCAATCTAAATGACACAAGCACAGCACTAAGATTAATCATTACTTTCAATTCAGGAAAGGATCTTACGCAACTTCCACGAGTTTTGTGAGGCTAAACACGCGTGGATCAGTTGGAGACTGCAATTCTAACATGGAGACTTTGCAGAGTGCCGTTACAAAGGACACAATTGCTTCACTATTTAACCTTTGGCTATGAGCGAAAATGTGGTTTAGTTCAAAATTCCCTATTTGGTCAAGCAAATACAAGTTTGAAATGAAATGATTGATCTGCTCTGGAGAAACAAGACCAGGAGTGTTTTTTCCAAGAGAGGTGCTATCGTAAGAGCCCCCTCGAACAACTGCCATTACAGCTGGGTTCTGGAGTGTTCCTTTTCTCTTCAGGGATGGATAATTCACATTTCTTAATGTAACATCATCGTGTTCTGAGTTCGATGTATTAAGGAAGGATGAATCAGATGGTGCTCCCTCTCCCAAGAGCTGTAGATTCTCAAACCGGGATAAACATGTCAAAATGTGTTCCCATGATTCCTGAAGGTTATTGCCATCTTCAATAGCAATTGATATAATGGCCTGAAAAGGAAACACAGTTTGCCTCAGTTCACTTTCATGGAATATAAATACTTCATATTACCAAAATACCCATACAATCAGCGCATACATTCATCGAGATAACGGAAACCACACATAAATATTATACTCGTCATGGTGGTCTTGACACTTGAGTTAAAGGTAAGCAGATATCACACAAGTGGTTTATTTATTGAAGGATCAAATTGACATATACCTTCACTGCATCTACATTTTTTTGTTTCATATCTGCAGCACAATGGAGGTAAGTAAATTTGGCGACAGTGGTAACAAAAGCATCCCTCTGGGTTTGCATCCCCATCACTGCTGTAACATGCACAGCATTTCGGAAGCCCTGTAAGCACTGAGAAGTAGCCTCCTTGTCATCACTCTGGTCCAGAGTTACACTAAATGCAGCAAGCATTGGGCCCCAACAAACTTCAACCATGAACCTCAATATTGCAGGATCTGCTACAGCATGATAAACAACTCTGCAGAAGAAAAAGGGAATACTTAAGAAAATTCTGCAAAGTAGTACACCCTCAGAATGAAAAACCAGAAACATGATAACATTGCATTATAGTTTACTCCAATTGCATTGAATAATTTCAACTGATAGTTCCGTTTAGGCCACTTCCTATTCCAAGTAGATGATAGCCTGATACTGGTTCTAGATAACAAATATCTAATACAAAAATAGTCTAGCAAACTACTGTAAAGTGTAACTGGATCATACTCTGATTTTGCAGATTTTGCTTTAAACTGTTCCTGGATATGTTTTAACAGATATCCGTTTGCACCCAGTGCTTTTTCTTCAGGCTGCTTCCACACCAGATTGAGTATACCATCTAAGCCCAGCAGTTTATTCAGGCTGTTTCCTTGTTTGCTTTGTGGAGCAGAAGGATCAGGCTTCATTTTAATCTCATTTTTCACAATATGGTCATACAGAGTGCCCAAGTAATCCTCAGATAGGTCCTTGCCGTCATCTATGCCTCGGTTATTCCGAATGAAATCAGCCTTGGTCATCTTCAAAGTCAAAACCCAATCTCAATATAAGTCAGAAGAAGCCCACACTTACAAACAAAACCAAATCAAGGAGTAGCTAGAACTGGGGAAAACAAGTGCAGTGTAAGTAAAACACTTCTACTTTCACATCTTTTGCCTATTCATGAACATAAAAATGGGTCCGAGAATTCGAGATACATGGGACATCTTGGGTCCATGCAAGCTTAGATTATGAATGTCCACAAGGAATTATTCAATTGTTTAGTACGTCTAAGGTGCTATGATATCCAATTTATATGTTTCTGGACCATGCTTCTAGCAGATAATAATGGCTTAGAGTTCACCAACAAAGAGGAAGCATGTCAAAGAACGCTTCTGAAAAGTTTATTTAGAACGAAAAGATCAAATCATGCAAATTAAGACCATCTACATATAATGGTTTTTAATTAATTTCATAAAATTATGGGGAAGGAAAAATTATACTCAAACTAGTAAAGAACTCTTTTGCTTAAAATTTAAAGATCTCATTCTAAATAAAATAGATATTACCGTACTAAAGTTATATAGACTAAAGTGTTGCAGAATGCAGAGTATAGATATTACCTTACTAAAGTTATATAGACTAAAGTGTTGCAGAAGTCAGAATGCAGAGTGAAGAAAGAATATCATAATGCGTGCATAGTAAAGCATACCGAAGAGAATATTGAATCGTGAATCTAAATAAGATTACAATGAAGGCATCAAGTTAAAAGAGAATACTTCAGTAGTACATAGTTTGACTTCTATGCTGGGAGATAGCACAGGGATGCCAAAAAGAAATAAGACTATATACTATGCAACCAAACTGTTCGAATTCTTGTCATTAAGCATACATGCACTTTATTTCCAATAATATTGTCACAGAGCTCATTACTAAAAGTCTAGAAGCATGTTACTTTCCCCTTTCAAACAAATTAGAAACATTCCTGGAAACATTGACAGAATAGAAAGGAAACTACTGAAGTATTAGAAATGCACCTTATCCTTTACCATACTATTATGGGCATCGGTATTGAGCATTATGACAGAGTAAGCAAGGACATAAGCCGTATCTGCGCTGGTGAACGAGTTCGGATTGCATTTACAATAGCGCTCTGCAAACTTTTCCATGATGCGGTCGATCTTTTGTGCTTCTCCAGGTAGCCTAAATCCTCTTAGAAAGAATCGTATTGCTTCACCAAAGCCCATCTTCTCAAAGTTGAAGGAATCAACATAAGCGTGCATGACTTTCATAGGGAATTCCTCCCGCTCACCAAAATAATCACCTATCATACTTTCATTCAGGCCAGAAGTAGTTTTCAGAAAATGAGCCACTTCTTCAGGGGAGCTACCAACTTTTTTGGCTTTTATCAAGAACTCAATTCCCTTTGATGGTTTTCTATTGAACAGCGCAGTACCTTTCTGCATTCATTACACTGACATAATCACTGAAATGTCCAAAATCATACCAGTCTTCCACTATAAGAAAATTTTGACTCTTAGTTTTACATGTTAAATATTTGCATTGTTAGAATGCAACCCTATTCTGACATTAAGTTACCCAAAAATTTGACTCCTACTTTAGAATTCTTGAGGACACAGATAAATTACTTAAAGAGAAATAATACGCAAACCTGAATTTCCAACTTATGAGCTCTACGCTGCTCCAGTGTTGCAGCATCATAAATTTCAGAGTTTGCTTCTGGGTGCAGTTCAAAATCAGCATTAGTTGCATCATCATTGTGGTAATTCGGACTCTCAACCATGTTTTCATTATCAGAGGTCTTTGTTGGATTATATTCTCCAACTTTCAGCTGTTGGTCCATCCATGATCCCATTGATTTAATTATCCTCACTAGACACTTAACTGATTCATGACGAAATGTCATATCTTGGATGGGAGACAAGGAGGAAACGGAACCAGGCGGTGGACCTAGAGCAGTTTTTAGAAGGCCATTGACAGACCTGCAAAAATCTATGGGAATTAAAAATTGGCACAAGCTATAGAATACTGTAAAAGGCTATTGAAATCCTGTAAGTATTTGGTCTGCTAAAGGAAATTATTTACTAGTTAAAATATACCAAAAACAACAACAATTTGGGATCAAACTCTCTGTACCTTTCAAATATGTTGGGAGCATCCACATCGCAATCGTAGTTGACAAAAATATCAATAACAATCTGTGGATCCTGAGAGATCTTCTCTAATAAACTCAAAACAGTCATCTTCTGCAAGAAACTAGGCTGGAGCACATTCTCTAGTACTCGAAGAATCAACATGGGAAAGAAAATTCCAATCTCTGATTTCAACCCAGACCTAAATTTCAACAATAGGTTCCAAAATATTGAACAAAGAAGTTGAAAAATAGACATTACAGATTGTCCACTGTTCTTCAACAATGACAGACACAGGTATTGCTTGACAGCATTAAGAAACCTGTTAGAGAAGAACATATTAGCTACTTCGTAAACAAAACATTCCCCTAACATACAAGAAACAGAAGAACATATTAGCTACTTCATAAACAAAACATTCCCCTAATATACAAGAAAGAGAAAACCTCTTAATAATCAAGAAATTATGTGTGCAACTGCAAGTATGATTCCCTTCACTTCAGCCAGTTATTAAGAATCATGAAGATAAAGTTTTGAGTTTCAAAAGGGCTAATGTTGCAACTCATCTTGGGAAGATTAGGGTCTTTCCATTCACATCACCTCCCTGCTAAAGAAGCTCAATAGACACAGACTCAGCACCATACTCGTTCATCCTACTATCTTGACTAATCTATTAATCTATCAAGGCAAATTCGATCAACTTTGTAGGAGAACTAATCTTAATCCACATAGATACTTATGCAGAGATCTCCCTATTGATTTAGCCAAAAATGCTAACTAGAGATCATGTTCAATTAGGTCCACATGAATCATTCTACAGCTTGGTACTTGCCTCTCATTTGTACGCCAGATTGGCCCTGCATTTCCCATGACCACGTTCAAGAGCTCCAAGGAGAGGGTTTTTCCCCTCAGCAGAATCTGATCATCAGAACTCTCCTGTGATGAAAATTTCATAGACAACTTGCATAAATTCTTGAAGAGCATAAAACCATCCTCCCTAATCGTACTATACTCGCTCACATCAGCACTCTCATCAACAGATTTTCTGCTTTCCTCATCAGGCATTTCTTCAGAAGCTTTGGAACCATTTTGCAACTCCGTAGGCGATTTCACCATAAAAGGGCTATCCTTACACTCCATAATCTCATTGATAAAGGTCTGAGCGAAATGTATAGAACTCCCTTCATTAAGATTCCTATCCGCAAACTCGAGCAATTCAAAAACCGAAACGTTCTTCACATCAACGTGCATCGAATTCTCCTGCGTTCGAGTGAAAACAATGATCATCATCTGCGCAAGTACAGCCTTGGCACAGATCTGATTGGTACCACTGTGGCCGCCGAGGTACACATTGTAGCAAGACCTAACAATATAGATTAGGCAATCACCGAGAATGCGATTGCACGGAGATCGAACTGCCGCCAGCAAAACCTTCAGCACCGCCAGCTCAATCGCCTCATCGGCAATTGCAGCACATTTGCAGGCGGAATCAACGATCCGGTAGATAATCGAGGCATCCTCCTTGATCTCGCAGCCGCGGATGAGGCCAAATGAGAAGAGACGGAAGGCGCAATCGAGAGCCGGCTCGACGACCTTAGGGTAGGCCGATTCGAGCGCGGCGATGAGCGGCTGAAGCAGGAGGTCGGCATCGGAGGAGGAGAGGCCGTAGAGAGGGGAGCAGGAGGCGGGATCGGAGGGGTCGTCGGAGAGAGATTCGAGCTTGTCGAGAGCGGATTTGGAGGCGGAAACGAGCTGAGAGTGCTTCCTCCAGGCCACATTTTTGATGATCTTGTCGAGCGAAGGCCCCAGCACCCAGCCGCAGCGGGATGCGCCGCCTAGGGTTGGAGACGCCGACATCGACCGCCCTACCTCTCCAATTGCGGAAACCACATTCCCTAAATCTCGAGCTCAAATGCGGAAATTGGATTTAGTGAAATGAATCGGAGAGGATTAATTAATTGCAGCAGTCGTCGTCGTCGTGAATCGGAAGCAATTCCACTGCTTCCTCAGTTGAATTTTGAATCGGATCGCCTTCACACCTTCGTTTCCGAATTCCGATCTCTCTTCTTCTCTGTTCGTCGCTCTTTCTTTTTCTTTTATTTTTCCTTTTTTTTATTCAATTCGTGTTTAATTTCTCGTGCTTAATTATATCGGACCAAATCCAAGACTCAATTGATTTTATACATGGAAACTCTATTAATTCTATTTTACTTTAATTTTCACTTTCTTTTAATTAATTTTTATTATTATAATCATTTGGATTAATTCTTTGGAATTAGGATTATAGATTTAAGTAGTAACACCCTTTATTATTGAATAGTTAAGAACAAGTGATGCCACTAAAACACATTTTCATTTATTTCAACCAAAAGAATATTGTTTCAACTTATTATTCATAAATCTATTTTAAAGCTTTGTGGGTCAAACTTATGCAATATCTTCACCAACAATTCAAGGGATGGATAAATATAGATTATATTAATTTCAATAGTCCTTATCCTTAATTTCAATTTTAATTCCTACATTTTCGTCAAACTTTACTTATTTAATTTTTGAGTTTTTCCGGCATTGCAACAATTTTCTAAACACTAATCTCTTTTAATTAATGTTAAACAAGAATTTGTTGTATTTATAATCTTTTAGTATATAATAATAATAATAATAAATAAAATCATAAAATGACGTAGAATGCAGAAAATAAGATATAAACTTATTTGAAACAAAACAAAACTTGTTGTTCGGAATGATAGTAAGGGTTGATTCCACTGTTAATGTTATTCATAAAGAAGTTTTTCAAAACTTATGAACTACTAGATTGTTGTTATTTTTCTAAATCTTTTTCTTATTTATGAATATCTGTGTTTTGTTGATCAAAACGGTTGAACTATTTATTTATTCAGTTTATATGATTTTTTCCTCTTTTATCCTTAGTCGCACATTTCTTTTTTATTGTACTATATCATACTCTTTGATCCTCCTTAGTCGCACATCTTTCCTTTGTTGTTTATTTTATTTTACTCCACTTATATTAAAAACTAAAATTGTATAAAATCATTTGTCAAATACGAAATGTTTCATTTTAAGTGGGGTGAGAGAAATATATTTATCTTTTTTGTTATTGTTTATAATGTTTTTTAAGTGTTTATAGTGTTATGAATACTTATTACAATTAATATATATTTTTAACTATAGTATTATATTCTCTTTATCCTCTTTTTTTAAAATCTACGAATTTATTTTTCCTATTTGAAAATCTTATGTCCCGTACATACGGGTGATAACATTAGTTTTCTAAACAGTAATCTCTTGTAATTAATGTTAAATAGAATTTGTTGTATTTATAATCTTTTAGTATATAATAATAATGAATAAAATCATAACACTACTGATGTAGAGTGCGAAAAATAAGATATAAACTTATTTGAAACAAAACAAAACTTGTTGTTCGGAATGACTCCAACATTTGATCTATTGATTAAAGGGGAAATGCATTACTAAGTTATGTTGTGTTGTCATTAGAAGTTCATTTATTCTTAATTTAGTTGGGTATATATGAGTATATGATGCTTATTGTGTTTAGGGCCCATTTTCATACTATTTTTTTTAGAGCTATTTCATAAATTAGAAATTAAAGTCTAAAATAACTTTTCTACCAAGATCTTTCCAATTGTAGTTCATTTGACCATTCAATATTTAGTGCATCAAAATAAATCCATATTTTTTATAATAAGATATACACAAACTATTGTCGTGCATCCTAATAAATCAATATTTTTTATAACAAGATATGTTCAAAATCGTGTTTGCAGAGTGCAAGTTTGATGCCCATTTTTGCAAGAGTGCGGGTTTGATGGTCCAAACGTATTGTCAACATGTATTTCGTCAAATTCCTTATTAATACCATATATTGATCTATGGAACTCGGTAAATACAACCAGTTCAAAATACAAACTATATATTGCCTGGCAAAACTCAGATTCTATACAGAAGAAATCAATAAACTTACAACTATACCCCAAACTTAATAATGAAAAAAATATGGGCGAATTTTATTTAATTATAATACTAAGTAGCACTCATTTATTAAGTCGTAATCAGCTTCATCTCCTCCCAAAAACTGTTGACTTTTGATGCCTCATTTCTTCAGGGTTAGCAAAATATATTCAGCATATAGATCACTGCACACAACATATCAATAACAAGAGTTACAAGAACTATGTTCCATTTTTTGCCAAAAAATAAAAGCTATGATTTTCTGCATAAAATTGTAGCTGTGCATGATTTTTTGAAATGTCAAAAATGGTAAATTATCGAAAAAAAGCATAAAGTTTGGTCAAATTTTAGGTTTCGACTCAACCTAAAAAATCAACCTTTGATTTAATTTTTTTGAAGCTATATAATTTTATTTTTTTTTAAATTACATTCTGATATGACATTCGTGAAATTATACGTGGACGCCACATCTAGTGAGCATATGCTCACACATAAAACAACATCCAGCAATCACGAGATAGAACGGAATTCAACCGATTTTCATGCTTTTGACTCACATGGATTGTTGAATAGTTTCAAGCGCAGCGGCCGGAGGCAAGAAGTCGTTCACGGCCACCTCTTTATTTTCATTCTTTTTATCTGAACACATACATTTAATTAGAGTGATTACATAGCAATTGAAATTAAACGTGACAAATAATTAAAATAATTACAATCTTCGAAAAATCGTCGAATTTCCATGAGTCGATGAGGAGCGAGCTGTTTGATGTCAGTGTAGTGTCTGTATTCTGGATCATCAGCGCATACTGCTATCAGCTTATCATCTTTCTCCCCCTGTTTTTTTGTCGTTTTGTCCGTTTAGTTAATTAATCGATGTGATTATAATTATTCTTTTATATTTAATTAGAATGGATGCACCGTGCATACCTGGTCGACCATTGGCATCAACCCGATAGGCCTGCACCTCAGCATGCTGCCCGGACAGACGGGCTCCTGTTTATGACATGGATTTTAATAAAAACATTAGGTGTGGTGAGTAAAATAAGGTGTCACCTCAAACCTAATATTGATAATAATTATTTTACGAGTTTGAATGTAAAGATAAATAGGCTGATATAGTGAAAGTAATAGTACTGAGTATAGTTTATAAATGAGAATCGACTAATTTTAAGGAAGTATCAAAATTGGCAAAAAAATACTATTTTTAAGAAACAGAGAAAGAGAAAGAAACATTCATAATGTAGGGACCTGCATGAGAACCAAAACGTCGATGGGGTCATTGTCTTCGCATAGTGTGCGTGGGATGAAACCATAGTTGTGGGGATATACCACTGACGAGTACAGAATACGATCAACCTGAAAAAGGTTTAAAACAACAATAAGAAGAAAGAGTACTTTTTTTTAAAATTTTACTAAAAATGATAAATTAACTATATTATAATTCCTCAATTATTTATATTATCTTCACTTATTGATTCCAATGATGATGGATATAATCGTTATAAGAAAAATCATACTTTCATGTTTTACTATATCACTAGTAAATGAATTGATTTTTATTTGATTGAAATCATAGCAAGGATGTTATAGTCGAATAACATCACTAGTGAATTATATTTTTGATGAAATCAATTACTATAAATTAGTGAATTGTATCTTTGATGGAAGCAATGGTTATATCAAGCAACCAACCTTTATGAGGCCAGTTTTCTTGTCAAGTTCATATTTGACTTTACTTCCTTTTGTTATCTCCACAACCTGTCCAACCACATACTCTTTAATAGTATCAAAACTAAGTTAATCAAATATATTGATCCAACGATAAAATTGTAATTTCACAACAAAAGTTAAAAAATTTCATAAAACAACATCATTTCGCGTTTTCTTCTTAAAAATAAAAAACATGCACACTAGTAGGAAAATTATAATTTCACATGGCTTTTTCTGTCGACCATAAGGGAAAATTAGGCCCTCATGACATAAATATGTCGTTGTATTAAGGGACACGTGGCTCGAAGACCTACGCAATTGAGAATATGAGGTGCTTCAGCTCCTGCAGTGAAACAAAAACATGGTGTGATCTAATTAAATAATTTAATTAACATAATTAAGGTGTCAAATATAAAATTGAGATTAATGAATTTACCAACTTCAATGTCATGCCAAAGATGTGCAATGACTGATCTCTTGGACAAGGATGACAAGATTCTCTTGTTCAGCTTTGGAGATTCAGACTTTGATCCTTCTGGTGCACTCATTTTGAATCAATCTGCAAAAAGAAAAGATGAATTAATATTTTGATCTCTTGCATTGATCTGCTTTGAATCAAGAAAATGCATTACTACTTTTTTGTTAGTAGATTGAAACTGCCCAAGAATGTTAATGGCAATTACTGAAACGTGTTAGCATAATATATATAGTTAGTACGGTAACACATGTAAATCGATCCATGTAAAAAGGTAGTACTATAATTAAATTAGTGTATAACTATGAAATATGTATAATTAAGACACTTGGTGATCCATACATATCGGTATTCAGTTTGATTTGTCGATAATAGAGTTGGAAATGTTGTAAGAACTGAGGTCAAAAGTTGTAATATACTAGTACTAATTAATTTGTTTTTTTTGGTTGATTAATTAATAGATTTAGGAAGCTAGGTAGGAAAAATTGTTACACAATGAAATGGTTTGTAAATAAGTAGTGACCAACTAAGCGGGCATCTATTGATATGGTCCGGTCCGGTCCGGTTCAATTTGGGACAACATGTGGATCGAATCGGGCGACATGATATATGAAGGAGGCTATCCAGCTACGGGCTACCTCCGGCCACGTAGCCCTTGGTGATATGCAGTGGCGGAATTAGAGGGGTAGGAGGGGCTTCGACCACGAATAGGGGCTAATTTTCCCTTTATAGTTGGCCGAAAATGCCATGGCCAAGCATAAGAAGTAGAGTTAAACCATGCCTTTTTTGTTTTTTAAACTTCGAATTATAATTTTACTACTTATTAAAGTAAAAAATCTTTCTTCGGTTAGTGCAAAAATGATTGCACCCAATGGTTCGACCCCAAAATTAAGTTTTGGATCCGCCATTAGTGCAAAACGATCTGCCACGTGTGATATGCATCAGCTCCCTCGCAACATACACCATCCCGAACATGTCTACAGAGCAAACACCACTCCACGAGGTCCATGACCATCTGAATCTGCTCAGGCCCGGACGACTGCAACTCGTGGTAGTAGATGCTTCCACGTTGGTGTAAACAAAGAACTGAAACCAACATGTATAAATTTCACACACCACTCTTCATATCACCAATTAGTTCTAGGTTATACAACCTTATGGATTTCTATCAATCATATACTTATGTTTAATAATTACTACATTGAATTTTCTTTTCATTCCTCCATTATACTGTGCACAAAAAACATTTATACCATTACATAATAAATGAGGATTACACTATTCTTGCAAGTAAACACAGAAAATTGTTAAGAAGCAAAGTAGAAAAGTGTGACTGAGGAATATATATGTCCATCAAAGGAAGTTATTTGAATTACATTTGCTTAGTCTCCTAGACACAACAACAACTACACCAAATGTACCGATACGACGTAGTTCTTTCAATCAATACATTAAACTCGACACATAACACAGAACGAAGCGAAAAAAAAAATGCAATACCAAAGACGGCGCAGCAGCTTTACACGTATAATCCTCAACATCAAGTAGAAGCCTCTCCTTCCACGCGCAATCTCTTGGGGCATTTCTCTTCATCATGGCCGTTTCCCGACACACCACACTCTTTCGCCTCCACTGAACACCTCTTGTAAGGTTTGAATCCAGTTCTGCGCGCTGATAGCTTACACTGTCCCAGTCCAGTGTACAGGCCTTCTTTTTCCTTGTTCTCGCCAATCACAGATGCGCCATCTTCCTCGCCTTTCTTCTGGGAAAAGGAACCCCAAGCCGTACCATTTAGGTCTAACTGGAGTCCCTTTTCGGCTTTCTCATTTTCTCTGAGGCAGTTGATGTTGCCCTTATTCGCGTGAGGTGGTGAAAAGCTCTGGGGCAGTACTTGTCTGGAGAAGAGTTTTTGGAACGCCAGCCGGCCCTGCATTGACGGAAAATAAAGGTAAGAATGCTGGCATGCTATGTTTTCAAAAGGACAGAATGCTTTATTACCTCATCCGATACTTCCTTCCAGGAGTCACTGACGTTAATTGTGCTTCTACAACGTCGATTAAATGGATCACCAAAAGGATTCATTGCAGCTTCTATATCATCCTGCTTCTCTTGTTCCTCTGTCTGTTTTTCCTCTTCCCCTTCTGCATGCTTTTCCGTAGGATCAGCTTCTACTTCACTGCTGGAGGGAGTGTTCGATCCACATGAAGAACGGTCTGCTGGCTTTTTACTCTTGGACTTGTCTACATCTTTCAGCTCACCCGTAGCCTCGACCTTTTCTGTTCCAGAAGCGGCTAAGCCAACATTCAGTTTCACACCTTCATTTTCTTCAGAATCTGATGATGATAATGTTGGCAACTTTGAAACTGGTTGCGTTTTGTGAAGAGCCTCGGAGCATTCTGGTTCGAGTTGTTGACCACCTAAGGCAGGATCAGGACTGCTCTCTCTTTTTTCACTGTTTACAGCTTGATCTTGGCTGCAAGCCATTGGAGCTGCCGATGCTGATGCAGGAGAAGACGTAAAGCCAGGATGATACGGAGCACATAAAGGAAGTAGGCCATGAGCTGCCCACCATGCAGTTGCCGCTGCTGTGGTGGCTGCAGCAAGTGCAGCCAAACTAGGAGTCGAAGTTACAGGCCTTGTTTGAAACGCCGCAGCTGAGGCTGTAGATGGTTTAACTGAAGCTTCTGGATTCAAAGAAGGCCACGAAGTTGCTGCAAAGGTAGCTGCAGCATAGACTAAAGGATTTTGTGATAGAGCAGATACAATAAGACTGGAAAATGTGGTTGATAAATGCAGAAACGACTGGTAATCATCTTGACTTTGGATAGGAGCGAAGACTGGATGATAACTGGGGAATGACTGGTGAACCGAAGATTTTGATGCACTATCATAATGCTCAGAAATACCAGAAGCAGCTGGATTCGTGAAATGATTTTGAGGAGCAGGGACCCCACCCATCTGACAAAATGCAGAATCAGCATACGATGTATCCTGGGAGATATCGAATGCCCTCATTCCTAAGCTCCCATCCAGAATGTGCACAGGGACATGGCGAGGATAATTTTGTGTGGCCGGGGCATCAGCAGTTCCCACTGTATCATCATTTTCAGACTGCTTCAGTTCATCATTTGAAATCTTAAACGCGAGTTTATCCTGAAGAGGCTGGTCATTAACAGACTTCTCAATCTGAAATCCTTTGGCTTCGGTAGTGACCTGGGATGCAGCTGTTTCATCCTGATCCATTGCTTCTCCCGAAAGTGGGATATATTGCCTAAAAGTACATGAGTTTTTAGGAGCATCAGATACAGATGCGATTTTGTTTGCTGAAGATGGAAATTCACAGGGAGCTGTCTTGAGAGTGAAAGCCTCAAAGCAATCATCCTTGTCATAGTATTCTTTACTGTTTCCAATTTTCTCATCGTCGGAAGGTTTCTGGTTGAACATACCGTGACATGGGAAAAAAAAGAACATGTTTATTCCAAGTGAACTAATAAACAAAAAACTAAACTGAAGATCAGAGTACTTTCTTGCCAAGACAAGGTATATAAAACAAGACTGTAAACAAATACAACTATAGCAGGAAAATTGTAATCATTATTCATATAATGAAATTTAGCTCTGCTAACATAAAGAAAAGCTTATACCTCAAGTTCCACGGTTACTTTACTCTGACATGAGGAAGAAACTGGGTTTGATATTTTCCCATCATTCACCCCCACTTGGGAAGCAGAAGTTCCTGCACTTGTCTTCCGAGGATAAGGATTATTCGGTTTTCTTTTAGGCCGTGGTGGAGGGATTTTGATGTCAAGAGATTTCCCAATTGGAACTCCTTTAACAATGGCCTCCTTTTCCAACTGGATTACAGAAAATAAATTAAGCATCACAACACAGGTGGAACAAAATTATCCAAGGTACAAAAAGTAGCATACGATAAGCTAACAATCAACTAAGTATTTAAGAAGTATATGCCACAATATCAATGAGAAATACACCATCCTGAATGCACCTTTTGACAACCTAAAAGATGTCAGAATATCCAATTCAGTATCGTAGTAGATACCCACTGGTGCTTGGCCTCTTCATAACAGCAAACCACAAATTCGAGCATTATATATAAGATAAAATCATTTGTACTTCCTGCTCTTAGTGAGCTAAAGTAAATACATAATGCATTATGGGCCTCAAATATAAACTCGTCAAAGAATATTCACAGCCAAAAAAAGGGCTGGCTCAACCTAACCGAGCCAGCCTAAACCCATTTCATGCTGGATTTGTCTGACAATAAACCCTCATTTTCTCTGTATATACAGGCCAGCCTTGGGGTTCGGCAGGATTGTGACATCCTTACAAGCAATCAACTATTTTTTTTTTCTTCATATTTCATCATTTCCATCATTTAGTTTAGATACATTTCCTCCTTATGGGTCTTCCTATATTGAAAATCACTTTTTGATGATGAAAAACATTTTGGGCTATATTTGTCACAAGTATTATTGGACTTGAATAATGTATTGATGATTTGTTTGGCTAAAGCCGTAACGAAGTCATATTATCATGTCCAACCAGTGTCCAGTGTATATATAATTTTTTTAAAGTAGTTTGAGGAACTGAAGAAGTAAGTGTTTTTCCTCAATTATCCTTCTTGACTCCTCATATCCTCTACTTCTTCAACCTTAGAAGCTTGCACTCGCTTTATTTGGTCCAATATAAATGTCGTTGGGGGGGTCATAAACAGAAATAGTTTTAAAAAATTTCACTTAATGAAAAAACTCTTTTTTGTCCACAAGCTTGCCCCTTATACGTAATTCATATATTGAATGTAACTTTTCCTGAGCTCAAGATGAAAACAAGCAAGAAAATGGCTCATTGGAAGCTAGAAGCATCAGTAGTAAAATTTTGTGATGTTTCCTACACAGAATCAAAGAACAAGGACACTATTTAAATGATACTCCTTATACACTTAAACAAAAAAATCTCATATAAATTTAAGCCCAAAATTCATGTAAACTGTTCCTCCAGAAGCAGAATTCAAATAATGTTACTCCCTAGGAATCACAAGATAATATCACAGGCACACTGTCAATTGTGCAAGTCTTAATAAGAAAATAACATGTAACATATGAAAAAGTTCCAGTCACCTAATTTCAAGCATGAGATCTAATCCTAGCAAGGGCAATTTCATATATCACAAACAAGATAGAAAAAGAAGGCAATAGAATTGACCTTTGTAAAAAACTTCTGTGCATGACTTCTTATCTGCACAGCAGTCTTGGTTCCTATATGTTCTGTGCCAACACCAGATACAAAACAGAAAGAAAAGCAGGGACAACTCCATAATCAAAAGAAAGTACAACCAAGAAACATAAATCTCATAAAAGGAATAATCACAAATACATCTTAATAACAAGTACAAATAACGATGTGCACATGATACACAAGGAAGCATATAATCAACCTGATCCAATTTCCAGGCATAGATTTAGTTAGGTTCCGGTCACAGATAAAAAAAACACAAACAAGCAATATAATAGAGACCTTCTATTCGCTGCCAAGCACGCCCATAGAGCTTGAGAGCTTCTAGAAACCTATTATGCTCCTCTTCAGTCCATCGCTCGCGCTGCTTAGTAATTGTGTAAGGTTTCCTTGTCTGCAACGAAGAACAAATACTAACGGTTCTAGAAAACACATGTGACAACCAACTAGGTAGCCGTTTACAATTCCATTGAAATATAACGAGTTAAACAAGACCTTAACGATAACGTCGTCACCCGATGAATAAGGGTCCATCTTAACACGAAACCAAGATAGGTTTCATATAAAGACGGTGTTTTCGTCCATCACTTCCAGTTACAGTGCCAAACAACTTGGCCGTGGTGGTGGTGGTGGTGGTGGTGGTGTTATTGTACAGGATTTGATAAAGTAACACTAGTACTGCAAAAGAAAACAGCTTGTAACAGAAACACTTGCACCAAATACACTCAAACGAAACCTTCCTCTGTTTCCAATCATCAACTCTTCCTAAGCATTACTTTTTCTCTCAATTCAAATACTCAGAATTGGAATTAAACATATACCTAACAAAACTAAACAAGCTTTGGATTCAATTCAACTAAGCCGGTACTCAGAGAAGCAGGATTATAAGCGGAAACACAGATAGCGAAATAGAGCAAGGAAAGAGAAACGCATCTCCGAATCCGAAATACAGTAAAACAAGCAGTAGGTAACTCCTTATCCAGAAACCTCACCAAAACGAACCGCATGTTGCCTTAGCCTTCGCATCCACCAAAAAACAGAAACGGTTCAACGATTCAATCAGTAGGCACGAGTATACTCGGAGACTCAGTGAGTCATCAATCAACATTGGCAGCACAGCAAATCAATCGAATAGAAAACAAAAATTGAGCTAATTGCGAGCTCGAGAAGTACCTTCGGAGATAGCCATGGCGTCACAGCAGCTCAGAGCCTCCGATCTCCATCCGATCGTGCATGAAGGGACCGAAATCTCCACCGACGCCGTGCCCGAGCTCGATAAGGCGATTCGAAAAGGCAATTAAGCGCTGCAACCTGCTAATTAACGAGAGCAGCTCCAATGGAGGAAAGCGAGTGGGGAAGAAAGGGGAAAGCAGAGAGAGAAAGAGAGAGAGGGAGAGAGAAAATTGTGTGGTTTTGTTTTTTATTTTTGACGGGAGGAAAATTGTGAGCCACGAGAAAATACAGAGTAGATTTAATTAATAAAAAAAGAAATAAATTGGGGGTTTTATTTGAGGCTGGAAGAGAACCAACAGTGGAGTTAGGGCAGGAGAGGGTGCCAGGTGGCGAAAAGTTAGTGGGTGATGAGTCTCCTCCTGAAGTCCCTGGGCCCACCTTGCGCTTTTATTTGTTTTCTTTTTATTAGAATATGCAGAGAAAGAGAGAGAGCCACAAACTCGCGGTCGAGCGCTGAGTCGCCCGACTCGACTCGTCTGCCGAGACAGAGGTGGGACCCCTCGCGCCTACGTGGCTATCCTTTTCCTTATCTAGAAGTGTCTACACAAGGCGTTAGTAATTTTGCAATAAATAGGAGTAACATTTTTTCATCATTCATTTTATTCACAAAAAGATTACTTCCACACTCCTTTTTATTTCAAGGAGGGTGTGAATTTTATTCATAAAAAAAATAAAATTGTGAGTAAGGTGTTGTTTGTGATAGTAATTCTAATGTAAACAATACCTAATTTAATCTGATATTCTACGTCCATAATCTACTTCATATTTGATAGGTTGTTGATGTCAACCGACGAGAACCTAACATCTTTTTATCAATAAATTAACTACTCTTTCTGTCCATTATTAGGACCCCAATCTTCTATTTTAGTCTGTCCGCTATTAGGAATCTCGGTACATTTTTATTATAAATGGTATGTACACATCATTTTCCATTAACTTATTCAACCCACATCATTTTCCACATAAAATAGACTAGTTTTACCATTTTGGGGTGTCCACCAAAATTAGACTAAGTCTAAAAATGAAAAGTTTTTAACCAATACTAACCCTACACATCATTCTAAATGCGGACCCCACAATCCAATAGAACTCATTTCACTACCTGTTCCTTCCATGTCTCTTACTTTTTCATATCTCTCTTACTTTAGAGTGACTCCAATAGGTTATAGGAGCGCCGCGGTGGGGTGGGGTGGACGACTGCGAGCCGCATTTGCGGCTAGAGAGAGTAAGACGAAGGAGATGGCCAGTGATGAAATTATTTATTTAATTCCTTTTAGATCTTGTATTTCTCTATTAGGCGGTGATGGGCCAATTCAAGAATTTTGCGCCCTAATTTCCCAAATCTAGATTAGGGTGTTTTTGGCAATACAATTTTAATGTGGGGGTACATTTGGAATATCAATTATATTTTCATATGATACATAATTGAACCAAACAATCAATATAAGATTAACAAGGTTCACATATATGCTAGTACCAAACATTATTTCGTGGGGAAATTTCTAACCACGAAACCTTGGTCCTTGAAAATACCACTAACAACCAAACCTTGTTAATTACTAAAATTGAAACAAACGTGGCCTACTACTACTACTACTTTATAAAGAGTGAGATTTAAAGAGGTTTACAGTCAATTCATCGGATTATAAAAATAGTTAATTTATGTGTATATATTGGAATTAACCACAATCGCTCAAACTCTCAAATCAACTATTCCACCATGATTATTTGTTTTCAGTTTAATTGCAATGTTTTAAAAAAATCGATGTGTCTTCTAAACGTCAATTCTTTATTTTACAATTTATTCGAATTTGTGCTAAAAAATTTTACTGCTACCAATCAATGAATCAATCCATGTGTTCTATTTCAAAGTGGACAATGGGCACAACAATCAAGGAAAATTCAGAAATGGGCCTAGGCCCAATATATACACTGGAATCAATATGGACTCAGGCCCAATATTTACCAATTAAATTTGATGGTGTTGGCACATCAAATTTAACAAGAAGTAAATTTCATCAACCCATATTGTAACTCAAATTAACAAAACATTATGATGTGAGAGGTGAGTGCACTACATTTTTCAGGTTCTATAAATAGGTTTTCATAGAGAATATGTTCATCTTTTAATTTGCATCTATTGCCAAGAAAGTGCAAATGGTGTTAAATAAACCTCAAGAAAGTAATTAATCACTAGTAGATTATGATTCGATTGATGTTAGTGGAGAATATAAGGATGATAAAGGAAGCCAAGCTTCTAAAACAATACACTACTATAGCTTGTAGTTTGGAAAGAATCAATTCTCATGCATTACCAACTCCCTAAGCAATAATCTTTTTCTTTATGGATTCTTATTTTCGAAAAGACACCTCCGCCTACCAAAATTTAATGATACACCTATCTATTTCCACATTTGAAATTTGAATGATATATATACTATCAAGAAAAACATTGAGTTTCTTTCTTTGTAGCCGGAATTCGAAGAGGAAGAGTTTTGTAAGGGATGGTGTTTGATTCTATGAATGATACGTCGTTGAGGTATTCAAATGTGAATTGTTCGTATCCAGAAAGTGAAAATATGGGGACATCTACTCCTATACACCCACTAGTTTTAGATTGAATTTCACTTAGATCATCACATATAGTATTCTGATCTGCTTAGTTTGTCCTTCACATCTTATGTAACCTTTAATAAATGATATACTCATACTCCCTCTGTCTCACTTTAAGACTCCTATTTTGTCATTTTCGCCCGTCCCATTTAGAATTTACTATATTTGGACATAAAATTTAACCGATGAAATTTACACTCAAATATCATTACTTTCATGAAAATAAAACAAACAAAATCCTAAACACACAAAAAGTAATAAAGATCCCACTTTTCACTACTTCACTTCAATTACTACATACTTCGGCAACCACTAACTCACTTCAATTATTACATACTCAAAAAATTTCTTAAAACTCGTGCCCTAACTAAATTGCACTCCTAAACTGAGACAGAATGAGTATATATCTGTCCCGTAAAAATGAGAGAGTACTTAGCCCCGTAAAATCTAACATTCGAGATAGTAACGACATTTTGTTCGATTAATTATTACACTTGTGATAATTAAAAATACAAAAAAAAAACATTACAAAAATGGAAATCAATCAAAGGTAGACTTTGCACGGCGGCGATCCAAGAAGAGTGAGTTTTCCGACGAAGCCATTCTTCAAACTGATGAGCAAGTCACAAGCGATGGAAACCCCGCGGCGCCGGCTCCGGAGCGCCCCGGCCTTGTACCTCATCTTCCCGGCCATCACGAGCCTCAGCTCGACCACCCCGTACGCCTCGTCCATCGCCAGCGCGTTCGCCAGCTCCGCCTCCACCGGCACGGCGGCGCCGCCCAGCAGCGGCGACAGCGCCACCGTGCTGCGGGGCTCCTGCAGGAGCGGCGGCAGCGAGGCGGCGGGGGTGATGGCGCGGCCGCGGTAGGAGACGTAGGCGGAGAGGGGGTCGTAGAGGATGGCGGCGCGGCGGCTGGGGTTGGTGGCGGCGACGGTGAACTGGGCGGTGGCGGTGACGAAGGGCGGGGAGGAGGTGTTGAGCTGGTAGGCGGCGGCGCTGAGGACGCGGAACTTGGGGCGGTGGGGGCGGTAGATGAGGTAGAGGGCGAGGGCGGCGGAGCCCAGGAGGAGGAGGAGGATGGCGGCAGCGGCGCAGAGGGCGCGGCGGGGGTCTTTCGGGGGGTAGGGCGGTTGTTTTTGCTTGTGGTGGGGCTTTTCGTCGGCCATTTTGGCGGTGGGGTGGCCGTGGGGTGGTGGTGGTGGTGATTCCTCGGCCATGGTTTCAAGAGAGGGAGGGAGAAGTAGGAGATGTTTTAGTGAGACAAAGTGGAATGTATGTTGTCAAATTTGTTAAATATATGTGTGTGTATACACAAGAATATAATTGTGTAGTGTAGTATACTACACATATTTACGTAGTGTATTGTGGATCAATGATCGTTAATACGATGTGGTGGCTCGAATTCCTGATTTATTGATTAGAGGGAGAGCATTTTATCAACTCAATTGTGTTTCATCTATTGGACATTATTTATCATCATATATATTCAAGACTACATAATTGAATATAAGTAAAGCAAGATCTTTGAACAACATGTATTTCACGTAAACCATAAACTTAATAGGATCGAGATATACCTTGGCGATCCATAGCGGAAGCGATTGAGGAAGGAGGAGACGATTTCCTCGGACTTTCTTTGGCGTAGTGGCGCAACTCCAACTCCAAGGATTTGTTTCTCTCTCTTTCCCTCGTTTATGTGTTCTCTTGATGTGTGTGATTTGATGGGATCCCACACTTATATTTATAGGCAGAGAGAGGACAAACCCTAATTATCAAACCCTAAAAGCCCTTTCCATCAAAGAGGCTATATAATAATATAATAATAACGTTTCTTTTGCATTAATATCGCTAACTAATTTGATCCATAAATATATCATTCCTTAATCAAATCGTAATGACTAATTGACCAAATTAATTTGAATCAATTTCTTTAAAGTAGCCGCAAATTAAAGTATATATTCTCATTTTATTGGCTACACATAAATGGCAGCCAAATCATTATATATATACTCATATATTCTTTTAGCGCTAATTGACTGAAATATATTTTGCCAATTAACAAAGAAATCGTCTCATTCATAATATGATATTCCAATAACTAATTAATTAGGGAAAATGTGTCATATACCAAATTTATGTATTATATTAAAAATCCAACTCTATTTAAGATTCTATCACATGTCACATATGTGAGACATAAAACTTACATTCTCCCACTTGGCGAACATGTGGGACACAAAATTTTCGATTCTCCCACTTGTCACACGTGACAGAGCCACATTAAAATAGATATAATAAACATAAGGCGCGCATAATATTGGACATTATAAATACTTTCATCATTGGTAAACATAAGTATTATATTAGAGAGACTACTAATGCGGGTCATGGCGGGCGTATATCATTCAATCGATACAGTTCCTTCCATGTACCACATCACCAATATCCACTCTAATATAATCTATAAGTGACACCGAGTCCGTAATTGTCTTATTTCAAGACCTCCTGCATTAATACTAAAAACGTACATATGCATATCAAATAATAAGTATATGCAGGAAAAGTAGAAACAACTTTATTGAATTCAAAATATCTATAACTTAAGTGTCTGAACCAACATGGAAACATAAAGATTAGACATTTCCATACCCAAGACCCATTCTGTTAACTTGTTCCATAAATGTCTTAGGCGGTAATGCCTTAGTCAATGGATCGGCAACCATAAGCTGTGTGCTTATATGTTCTATAGATATTCTTTGTTCCCGAACTTCATCTTTGACGACAAGAAACTTTAATTCCATGTGTTTAGCTCCTTTTGAATACTTGTCATTCTTAGAGAAAAACACGGCTGCACTATTATCACAATACAATTTCAAGGGCTTGGATATTGAGGAGACAACACCAAGTCCTGAAATAAAATTTCGCAACCACGTAGTTTGAATAGATGCTTCAAAGCAAGCTATAAATTCAGCTTCCATGGTAGACGTCGAAATAGAACTCTGCTTGGCACTCTTCCATGATATGGCTCCTCCAGCCATAAGAAAAATGTAACCAAAGGTTGATTTTCTAGAGTCGACACATCCAGCATAATCTGAATCGGAATATCCAATCACTTCTAATTGATCAGATTTCCTAAATGTGAGCATAAAATCTTTTGTCCCCTTTAAGTATCTCATTGTCTTCTTTGCAGCTCTCCAATGTTCAACACCAGGGTTACTTTGGTAACGGCCTAGCATTCCAACTGCAAAGCTGATGTCTGGTCTAGTACAGACTTGAGCATACATCAAACTTCCCACAATAGATGCATAAGGAATATTTTCCATCTCTTTACGTTCCAATTCATTTTTTGGACATTGATCCAAACTGAATTTGTCACCTTTATGAATTGGAACAACACTTGGGGAACATGCACTCATCCCATATCTCTCTAAAATTCGATCTATGTAGTTTTTCTGAGACAATCCTAACACTCCACGTGATCGATCTCGTGATATTTCTATTCCAATCACGTAGGATGCCTCACCCATATCTTTCATGTCGAAATTTTTAGAGAGATAATTCTTAGTGTCATGTAGTAATCCAAGATCACTACTAGCAAGCAATATATCATCAACATAAAGAACCAAAAATATGAACTTACTCCCACTAACCTTGAGGTATATACACCGATCAACAGTGTTTTCTTTAAAACCAAAAGCAGTAATAGTGTCATGGAATTTAAAATACCATTGTCGAGAAGCCTGTTTCAGTCCATAAATTGATTTCTTAAGTTTGCAGACTAAATGTTCATTCCCTTTCTTAATGAAGCCTTCAGGTTGTTCCATGTAGACTTCTTCTTCCAAATCACCATTCAGAAAAGCAGTTTTCACATCCATTTGATGTAGTTCCAAGTCGAAATGGGCTACAAGTGCCAAAATAATTCTAAGTGAGTCCTTCTTTGATACAGGAGAGAAGGTCTCTTTATAATCTACACCATCTTTCTGAGTGTAACCTTTGGCAACAAGTCTGGCTTTAAATCGTTAGATTAAACCGTTCATGTCGAATTTGGTCTTGAAGACCCATTTACACCCGATGCACTTGTGTCCATCAGGCAATGCGACAAGGTCCCAGACTTCATTAAAATCCATAGATTTCAACTCTTCTATCATGGCATCAACCCATTTATTAGAATTATTACTCTTAATGGCTAGTGAATATGAAATTGGATCGTTGCGTATCCCTATATCACATTCAGATTCTTGGAGATATACCAAATAGTCATCAGAAATTGCCGATTTTCGTTCTCGTTGAGAACGCCTTAGTGGCACTTCTGGAGGTGGTTCTTCCACATCTATTTCAATGACTTCGGCATCATTATTAAGTGGTTGGTCATTCAAGTGTTCAATATTGTTAGGTTGTTCAACAATATTTGGTACACTTGATTCTTGAGGAATTAAGGGAAGAGGGAATTCTACCCTTATTTCACTAATGACCGCATTACGAGTGTCAGAACTCCCACTGATCTCACCATTCTCGAAGAATCTTGCATTTCCAGTTTCAACAATTCTCATGCTATGATTAGGACAATAAAACCTATACCCTTTGGATTTTTCCGGGTAACCAATAAAGTAACCGCTAACTGTTCTGAAATCCAATTTCTTTTCTTGCGGGGAGTATACTCTAGCCTCCGCTGGACAGCCCCAAACATGAAGGTGCTGTAAACTGGGTTTCCTACCTGTCCAAAGTTCAAAAGGAGTCTTTGGCACAGCCTTACTAGGAACCCGGTTTAATACATACATAGCGGTTCTTAGAGCATACATCCACAACGATATGGGCAAGGTAGAATTGCTCAACATACTTCTAACCATTTCCATGAGAGTTCGGTTACGTCTTTCAGCAACACCATTCTGCTGAGGCGTACCAGGCATTGTGTATTGCGCACAAATGCCATGCTTTTCTAAGTATTTGGCAAACGGTCCAGGTAATTGACCCATTTCAGTGGTACGACCATAAAATTCACCACCCCTATCAGATCGAACAATTTTCACCTTTCTATTTAATTGCCTTTCAACCTCAGTCACAAAATGTTCAAGTGTTTCTGCTGCCTGAGATTTTTCATGCAATAAATAAATATATCCATAACGCGAATAATCGTCAATAAAGGTGATAAAATACTTTTCTCCACCAAAAGTTGGGACATCAAAAGGTCCACAAATATCTGTATGTATAATTTCAAGGAGCTCAGTGCTTCTTGTGGCATTTTTCTTATTGTGTTTGGTTTGTTTTCCTTTAATACAATCCACACAAACAGTAAAGTCTGTAAAGTCTAAATTCGAAAGAATATTATCCTTTACAAGCCTCTTAATTCTTTCACTGGAAATGTGTCCCAGTCTTTTATGCCATAAGAATGATGAATTTTTATTCATCGCACTATGTTTGGTTTCGTCATTATTTTGCAGGGCCATACACGCTTCTGAATTATTAAGAAATAATTGGTATAAACCATCAACAATAAAACCAGAAGCAATAATATTGGAATTCTTAAATAAAGTAAAACAATTATTCCCAAACTCAAAATTAAACCCATCATAATCAAGTTTCGAAACAGAAATTAAATTTCTAGAAAGAGTCGGAACATAAAGGGTGTGATACAAGTCCAAATGAAAACCATTATCTAAAATTAATCGGTATGTCCCAATAGCTTCGACTGGAGCCTTATTCCGATTTCCCATAAGCAAGAAGTTCTCATTTGGTCTTGTGGTTTGGGTCATAAGGAATCCCTGCAAGGAATTCGAAACATGAACATTAGCACCAGAATCAATCCACCAAGTATTAGATGGAACAACGATCATATTTGATTCAAAAAAGCTTGTGAATCCTAAGAATTCACCTTTCTTTGCGAACCACTGACGGCGTCTGTCGCAGTCCTTCTGAAAATGTCCATCCTTTCCACAGAAGCGGCACTTGTCATTATTGCCCTTCTTCTTAAGCTTGGTTTGAGAGTTCACATTCCTTTTGGGAGGTGCACGTTTCTTGCCTTTGTCCGGCATATTCCCAACTTTCTTAGATGCTCCTTCAGTTGCAATGTGAGCATGAGATGCACTCATTCCATGCTCCTTCAGCCTTTGCTCCTCTTGGACCAACATATTTCCCAATTCATTTAGAGTCCACTTATCCTTTATAGTGTTATAGTGAATTTGGAATGGCCCATACTGAGGAGGCAAGGAAGTTAGAATGAATTGGACAAGGAAACCCTCATCCACCGGTAATCCTAACTTTCCCAGCTTGGAAGCAATGTTGTTCATGTCCATCACATGCTCGTACATGGTCCGAGAACCATCATATCGCATGCTCATAAGATCCTTCATAAGTTTTCCTGCAAGAGACTTGTCTGCAGTTTTGAAGCGATCTTCAACATTCTGCAAATATTCCTTTGCAACATTAGTCGCTGGGAGGCTTGCCTTAATATTATCGGCAACAGACATTCTGATGAACTGCAAACTTAGCCTGTTAGATTTTTCCCAAGCATTATGGGCAGTGATCTCAGCCGAACTACTTTCATCAGAAAGATCAGTTGGCTTATCATTCAACAATGCTAGGTCTAAGTCCATCACTCCCAGGGTGAACTCAAGTTTCTCTTTCCATTCAGAGAAGTTGGTTCCATTAAGTTGGGGAACGTTTGAAGTAAACAAACTAGTAGAAAATTATGCTGCAATTATAGGGAAAATTAAGAACATGAGTGCTCACATAAAGCTTTGAATAATAACACAAACATTAATTTGAAAATCCATATAATTATGAAAAACTCCTTTGGGCAGTTTTGCATACAATAATAAACATCATGCTTTCAATATTCACTAATTCAGTAATTGAGTAATAAATAAATTAACGTTACCTTTGGGTAATCACCAATTTAAAATTACCACCATTAGTGTTCATTACATCACAAAAACACTATTTCCTTTGGGAATCTAGAATCGTTATGACAAACAAACATGAATATGCATTATAGCCACAACAAGCATAATGAATAATTGATTAAATAGATTTTCATATAAATATTTGATTATAAACTCTTCTTATTTTACCTCACTTTGGTGATTGCAAAATAAATATAATATAATCAAATTTTATGGCAATAATAACAATCATTCTTATACACAACATATGCGAATATATATCAAATATAATCACATAAAAAGAACAACCATTAATTAATAAAGTAATTATCCAGTACAATTCACAAACAAATTATGCGCACAAAATTAAATAACCTAAATTATCAATTCAATCATCCCACTGCCTTGAATTCACAAAGTCGTGCAGGAACAATAATCAATACATAAAAGTTTAACCAGTCATTTGCATATATTGAATTCACAAATACATAATACACAATTGAAACAACTGTATTTGAAATCACAATCCATTAAAATGCCGAAAGCGATTTACCGAAACCAAATATACAAGAATACATAATTCTCAATTAAGCATATGAATTCATTAAAGTCACGTAATACATGAATTGGATTCAGAATTCATACTATGCCAACATATTAAAATCACCGATTCATTCATAGCAATTTATTAAAATAAATTCACAAATATGATTTTCAATCATACGAAAATACATGAGTTCTTAACCATGCTCTGATACCACATATTGGACATTATTTATCATCATATATATTCAAGACTACATAATTGAATATAAGTAAAGCAAGATCTTTGAACAACATGTATTTCACGTAAACCATAAACTTAATAGGATCGAGATATACCTTGGCGATCCATAGCGGAAGCGATTGAGGAAGGAGGAGACGATTTCCTCGGACTTTCTTTGGCGTAGTGGCGCAACTCCAACTCCAAGGATTTGTTTCTCTCTCTTTCCCTCGTTTATGTGTTCTCTTGATGTGTGTGATTTGATGGGATCCCACACTTATATTTATAGGCAGAGAGAGGACAAACCCTAATTATCAAACCCTAAAAGCCCTTTCCATCAAAGAGGCTATATAATAATATAATAATAACGTTTCTTTTGCATTAATATCGCTAACTAATTTGATCCATAAATATATCATTCCTTAATCAAATCGTAATGACTAATTGACCAAATTAATTTGAATCAATTTCTTTAAAGTAGCCGCAAATTAAAGTATATATTCTCATTTTATTGGCTACACATAAATGGCAGCCAAATCATTATATATATACTCATATATTCTTTTAGCGCTAATTGACTGAAATATATTTTGCCAATTAACAAAGAAATCGTCTCATTCATAATATGATATTCCAATAACTAATTAATTAGGGAAAATGTGTCATATACCAAATTTATGTATTATATTAAAAATCCAACTCTATTTAAGATTCTATCACATGTCACATATGTGAGACATAAAACTTACATCATCGTCACTCGCATGGTCTCGACTCTCTACCTTCATCAAGACATGTATATATGTGCTAGGGGATTTTAATGTGTTTTTGTGGGAAAAATTCACATTTTCGTGTGCAATAGCCTACGGCTACAAGTTATATGAGATTAACGTGCTTTCATGGAAGAAATTTGTGTTGTTGTGTGCAATAGCCGGCAAATTGTATAAGATTAATGTGTTTTCGTGTGCAATAGCCTGCAAATTGTATAAGATTAATGTGTTTTCGTGTGCAATATAGCCTGCAAAATGTATAAGATTAATGTGTTTTCGTGGGACAAGTTAGTATTTTTACGTGCAATAGCCTGCAAATTATATATGATTAATTTATTTTTGTGGGAGAAATTTGTGTTTTCGTGTGCAGTAGTGTACAAATTATACGTGGTAAAATCAAATTTATAAAACTCTTGTGAAATTCAAACTTGATACCTTTAACGGGTTGTTTAAATAAAGGTAATTAAAGTATATGAATGATTATAATTTATATGTAGTATTAGTAACAATTAGAAAATGAGAGCGTCTAGCACGGTGAGCTAAGTCATTTTGCGCAAGAAGATAACTTTGGAGCCGGTGGCGACGACGGTGGGTGCGGAAGGGGATATGGCGACGCCACGGTGGAAAAATATTATTGTGTTTTTTTGGAACAAATTCATGTTTTCACCTGCAAATTTTATGTAAGATTTAAACATGATAAATTCAAATTTAAAATGTTCATGAAATTCTCACCGGATATTCTTAACAAAAATATGGATATCAATAGTCTCTCTAATAGAGTAAGAGGTACAAGTAAAAGTTGATTATTTCTAAATGGGCCTAACTTTAAAACTAAGTAGTCGATGTAAATCCAAACCAATATGTTTCTTCGTATTTGGGCTTTGGCTATCCAAGCAGATATATTACCACATGACATTCATAACAATATTTATCTATTCTTATCACTATTTATAGGTGTAATATATTTTTTTAATTATTACCAATATCATCAATTCTAGAGAATAAAAAAAGTGAAAAAGAAAACAAAAAAACATAAAAAGGTCAAATTAAATTGCGGCGATCTAGTTTCAGAACTAAGACAATTCTCCTATTAGAATGTTGTATTTAATTGTGGAATAGACAAGCTCTCTCTTTTTCAAGGCTACTGTCTGACAATGCGCCCTGCGTTATTTCGATCGGTATTGCGGATGATCGATCTTAGAAATTAACTCAAAGATATAATGGACCTAGGGTAGGGGGGACGGAAGCATAGTAATCAATCAAATCACCAATAAATTAGTGGTGGTTGATCACCTTCTTTTTCACACTTTTATTTTTACTATCATTATCAAGTGGTTGCTTAATTAAAATTGAACACAAGTAAGGTGACAATTTGTGAATATTATTACAGACCAAGAGGTCTAATTTCAACGTGGTCCTCACCTTTCTATCTCTCTTTCCGTTGTTTTGTGGCTATAATATTCTTTTACTTTTGAGCGCCACAATTAGAAAATTGAGATTTAGTAGTAGAAAATAAAATAGAAGAGTAAATAGGAAAATAGGAAAGATAATAATATAAGAGAAGGGTCATGTTAAAATGCACGTTGTATTCAATCCACGACTAAGACTAATACTACATCATTAGATCTTAAAATGAGTTGATGGGATTTAAAGCTCACATATTTCAATAAATAATAGATAAAATATCAACAAAAGGGTAAAATAGTCAATATGTTATAACATACTAATTTTTATAGTTTTTTATATCAACATAGTGTATTACAAATACACTATTACAAATATAAATACAGTGATACGAAAATTGACATTAATACCCTTTAAATTTATTTAATAATGTTTTTAATTTAATATATAATCCACGTGATATTATTTTAACCACTAGATCTTTTAATTTAATGGCTAATATTTTATCTTAATTTGTTATCGCCAATTAATTAGTAGTTGATTATAACTCTGTATAGGGATAATAATAAAAGTTAATTTTAGTTAAAAGACAAAATGCAATACTCCTTATCTTGAAATATTCCAAAAAGAATCACTTGCCTTGATATACATAGCTGGTGGAATCATTAAACACTCACAATATATCAACAAATCAAATAGAAGGATTCATACCATATGAAAAAATAAAATGATGTGTGCACCCATCAATTAATAAATACTCCATCCGTCCCGTCTCACTGAAGATGACTCACTTTCCTTTTTAATTTGTCTCAACTAAGATGACTCATTACTAAAAATGAAAACATATTTATCTTTACTTTATTTCATCTCTGTTACTTTACTCTCTCCACCTAACATATAAAATAAAGTTATATAAAATCTCGTATTATCCAAGAAAGAGATCGATTTTCCTTAGGACGGAGGGAGTACTGTACTCACTTCACGTATAAATATACCAGCAAATCAAATGGAAGGATTCGTACCATATCAAAAAATAAAACATTGTGTGCACCCATCAATTAATAAATCCTACACTCACTTCATATATAAACACGCTAAGAGACATAATATACCCCACGTGGATATCATCTTTAAGCCCAAGATCCACGCACACGCTACGCTTCTATACCAAACATTTCAACATATAAATAATTGAACCATGAAAATATAATATAATAAAATTTCTCAGTATAGCATCTGACGGTGATGGATATATAATTATATTTAAAACATGTAATTAATTAGCCAAACATATATACTTTTTTAATTACATCAACTAATAAATATGGCTATATACTATGTTACTATTAATTGAATTTATATCGTGTGCCCTAGCAACACAACTACACAAGAATGCTTGTGTCGGTTAAGCCGAGTCCACACATATTCCAACCCACACACCCTCACCAAACCACCCCACCGACATTCACCCGGCCCAAGTCACGGGCACACGTCGAGAAAATTATGAGATGTCTTCTTAGCCACCTAACGTGATGAGTTTAGTCCGTTACGAGTCTTATGTGGTAGCATTTCATTAAGAGCAAATTACCTGAAAAATTACAAATTTTTATTGAATTCGGGTTTGCTCATAATTACCCCATGACGATATTTTCGGTGAAATATGTATCTGATACTGCAGTTAGATAATATACGTGGATGTCGCCGTTGGTGAGGTGAACAATGTCGTCTGTTCATACATAAAAAGACTTAGTTTGGTTGAAAAACATAAACAATACTCCTATTTTACGTAAGCGACCAGATTTTGTCACCGTCCGTGGGATAGTTGTGAACGAAGCCAAACTTCATATTTTGTTTAGTAAGATTAAATAAACGTAAGAATAACCATGAAAGTTAGATTTGTTCGCAATTATCCCACAATAGAATTCTTTTAGTGAAATTGTATCTAATATGGTAGATCAGAAATCTTATGTTGACATCGTTGTGTGAGTTAAACAATATCTTCTATTCATACAACAAAATGACGTCGTTTAGCAATACATTACACACAGGCGACTGAATTTCATCCCCGTTGAGTAGTTGCTAAGAGCATCTCTAAAGTGAGAGGGTAAATGAAGAAGTAAACTCTTATAACTACCATATTTGTCTTCTTTTCATGAAAAATCATTCTCCAAGAAAGAAGGTATTATACCTTTATATTTTGAAATTCATTTTATGCTATTATTTTATTTTAGAAAATAATTTACCTTATCCTTTTGCTTTTATAATAGATTAGTTTGTTTTTGAGATGCTCTAAAGTCCACTTGCACCTTCATTTATATATAGCACTTGCACATTCATTTATTTACCACTAATTAACACATCCAAACACACACACACATAAATCCATCGATGGGAAATTGCATATTCAAAGCGTTGGGAGCGGTGGAAGACATGGCCAAAGTGGTGACGCCCGACGGCAGCGTGATGGAGCTCTACGCTCCCATCACCGCCGAGTGCGTCACCAACGAATTCCCGGGCCACGCCATCTTCGGCAGCCCCGGCCGCACCTCCCCGCCGCTCCTCCACAGCGAGAGCCTCCGCGCCGGCCACCACTACTACCTCCTCCCCGCGCACCGGGCCAAGGGCGCCGCCGCCGCCGCCGGTGCTCCGCCGCCGCCGTACCGGATGTCGGTGGACAAGCTGCGGCGGCTGCCGGAGCAGGCGGAGGCGTTCCCGAGCGCGGGGGTGTGGAAGGTGCGGCTGGTCATCGACACGGACCGGCTGTCGGAGATACTGTCGCAGGAGGCGCGGACGGAGGCGCTCATCGAGAGCGTCCGCACGGCGGCCAAGTGTGCGGCCGCCGGGGTCCCGTCCTCCTCCGCCGCGAGCTCCGAGCGGCGGAGTAGGACGAGCGCCGCGGAGTATTGGTGATGATTTTAGGCTTATTTGTAGATAGTAAACTCACAAGTTGAATAGTTCTAATTTGTCCATCACAATATTGTATGATGATTTGTGGTTTTGATTAGAGCATGAATAGTGATTATTATTAAATTGATCAAGTGCTACAATGTTAAAGTTTATTTTAGCAATTTAAATATTGTCTTTCATTCCACGTAGTATTGTTTGGATCCAAAATGAAACTCGTGAAATCAGACACAATGAAGAAGTTCATTGTTGTCTAATAACGAAGATCGGCGATCGATGAGCACCGAGGAAACTGAAATTCGAGCACCATAGGGTTTTCGAAAATTGTGAAGAAAAGGAAAAACAAAGATAAGAAAAATAGATTTTGTTAAAGATATACTCCCTCCGTCCCACAATAATTGTAACTCTTTTCCATTTCGGTCATCCCACAATAATTATCACACTTCATTTTTAATAAATGTAAGATGCCACATTCCATTAACTCACTTCGCTCACATTTTATTATAAATAACCAACTAACTGCGTAATCTAGATATCTTTTGATAAGTTTTATTGTGTTTTGGTCTTGTGTTGTAGGCGAGAGCCTGCCCGATGCTCAAGTTTAGGTACGGAAAAATACCGAAATATCGAAATACCGCCCTTATCATACCGAAAATCCCGAAAATACCGAATTTTAGTATCACCGTGACTTACGGTATTTGTATGATACCTTACCGAAAAATTCCGTAAAGTAACGGTATGAATTTTCAAATACAAATAGCATATATCAAAATCGGTATATACCGTAAATTATGGTATATATCACAAAAATATAAACACAATTATATATAAAATATATTTTATATATTTTTAAATTATAAAATTTATAATGAAATATAAATATAATTATGAATAAATTATATTTAATTTATTTTTAAAATTATAAAATATAAATAATATTCTAAAAACTCTATTTTTCTATTTTAATTGATGTTGAAAGTGAGGTATACCATAAAGTAAGGTATACCGAACTTCAATCGATATATCGAAAATGAGTACGATATCGGTATGAAAATTAGACCGTAAAAATAAGGTATCGTTATGGTATGCAAAACTTTGGTAAGGTAAAGGTATGACTTTTTCCCATACCGTATTTAAGGTAAGGTATACAGGTATGGTGATTTCGTGAAAATATACCGATCCTCCACCTACTCAAATTGGCTCGTGATGGTCGCTCTATACCGATCCACGATGTCGTATCACGACAATAAATGTCAAATAAAGAATAGAAGTGTGTCTTAACTCGAAGAATTGGGGCAAATTATTAAGTTTAATGGAGTTTACCGACCTCGTGAATATATCAACGATTGAATCGATCGATCCCCAACTACCCTCAATCATGCTTCTTTCTTATCACACTAATGCAAGTCTCTAAAGTTTAGTCACCACGTTGCTGAATAATTTTTCATATTTGTTTACAATATATTGTGAATATGACCTTGGAATTATAAGCACCAACCAAATCTCAACGAATACAACAAAATGAAAATTGGACAGATATAAAATCCTTCCGAAAAATCACATTTCTTTTATTTGTGGTCATGTAAGATTCTGACAAGCTACGTCAAATTTCTGGTGTTAGATTTGTGAAAATTCAACTTCAATTAATGGAAGATTGAGACATTTATGTAATCAGTCTAATGCCTATACAAAGGCTATATTTGGGATGGTTGTTACTTGTTAGCTCAATGAAGTCTAAATTCGTTTTAGGTTAAGAAAATAGGTAAAATCACCCACTAATAAAATAAAAGGGCAAGCGGAAAAACTACGAATTTTGTCAAGTAGATTTAAAAATTCATTGTAAAAATCATAAAATTTGAATTTGTTCATAATTATCTTACAATGAAAAGATCCAATTGCCTGAATGTAAAATGTAACTGTTAATGTTTTTAGCCAACAATGTTGATTTATTTATAAATACTCCTCCGTCCAACTTAATTGTCACTCTTGGAGTGACACAAATATTAAAATGTAAAGAAAAGTTGATAGAAAAGTTATGTAATATAAAACCCATTATTTTATATTAATTTTATAATAAAATGTGAGTAGATTGATTTAAGTGGAATGTGTTACTTACTTACCATTTATGGTAAATATGAAGTGTGGCAATTAAGTTAGGACGGAACGAAATGAAAAAGAGCGACAATTAAATTGGGACGGAAGAAGTAAATAATTTCTAAGTACTACTACTATTATTTAACTCTTCATCAGTGACATCCACAATTGACACAATTGATAATTCTGGCTGCTAAATCAAAGTACAATTTTACCACAAAAGTGATTGTGAAAAAAATCTATATTTAAGAGTTTTATCAATTTTTGAAGTTACGGGACTGACCAATATTTGACCAAATGTTAGTAAAAATTTTGGATAATTTTCCTTAAATTAAAATTGAGGCAAAGTTAATCAATGATAATCCCTGACAGACTGACAGTCGAATGAAAGCCCAAATTCTTATCTGCAAGTACAAGTAAGGCTGGATATTTATTGGGCTAGGGCTAGGCTAATGAATTGCCTTTATTGGATAAGATACAGTATTAATGAATCTATGGATAAAGTTCAGACCAATAATCTTGCTTTGATTTGTAGTATTAATAATGAAAATATTAAATGTCATATCTCATATGGGTGACGAAATAAATGATAGTGTGTGATAGAATAGTAAATAAATCGATAAGTGTGATTTATTTTAATTTGATTTGTTAATAAATTTTAACTATTGTAAAATGATTTATAGTCATTGATTATATAATGTTTGAATTAATTTTTAAAATTCTAACCGTTACTTTAATTTTAGAAATATTGCTATTCAAATAAATGTACGAAATCGAAGTTCTAGGAAAAAAACATGAAATTAGAAAAGTAAGTGGTGGGATTCCTATTTCCTGACCCGTGGTTGCGGATGTTTGTGGCCTTTGTTTAAAAAGCTAGTGTGACGCTTGAATAATTTATAGATGAACAATATTATAACATGTATGAATGCTTAAACAAAATATACTTAATTTTTGTGAAAAAACTAAAAGTCAAACTGAGACCATTTTTTAAGGAACATAGAGAATATTTTGAAATGTTGTTACATAAATTCAAATAATTTTTTTTAAAAAAATTGGTGGTAAGTAGATTTGGGAAACAGCCTATCACATTAATATTTCCCACTGAAGTGGGAAGTGACCACGGCGGGTAAACAGCATCTATACTAAATTCCACTTTTAGTTTAGTGGGACCTCTTATTTTTATTTTATATTAGTAGTTGTTAGATATTAATAGTAATATATCATGAGATTTCTATATATAATGGAGAGATTATATTAATCTTAAAACTTGTTGTATCCAACCAAATGATGACAAATTTTAGATGACAAATTTCAAATATAGTTGGTGTTTGATAATGTTGCATAAAGTAGCATTGTTTGGTTTCAATGAATGTGTATGGATTTAGTCAAAATAAAATATTCCCTATACATACATATATTTTTAATTGAACTCATTTAGGAATGAGAAGTTTTAAGGATAAATGATCGATTTTATTTTGTTGTTTGAACCATTAATCTAAAATGTCATATGGTATAGGTAATTATCATTTAATAGCCATTGTTTTATTTCTAAGAATAAAATATCGTGTAAAAAATTTATGCCGATCAAATACGAATGTGATAGTAGAAATTATGCGGATTACCTAAATTACAGGTGATTATAAAAAATTACACATCGTTACTAGATCAATGTTTAATTTTGATTGTAAAGTTCGATATTTCGATCACTATAAATTTTTTGTAGAACATTTTGCTTCTAATAAAAAACGAAAGACAATAACGATAATTGATAAATACCTAAACGATGAGATATTTTTGGGTAAACTCTCAAACGAGAGAAAAAATCAAGCCTTACCCAAGTTTAAAATAAGCTAACGAATGAGCATTTCTTTGTATGAAAAGAATTAAAAATCATTCCAAAAATGCATTATTAGATTGAATAATGGTGTCACGTACGTAAATACTTAATATGATACAATCAGTTTGTTTCACACTGTCATATGTCATGTACATAAAGTTGCTTTTGCGTCGTAAATGAAAACTTTACTTCTTGAAACGATTATTAATTTATGTACATAATTAATCCCCAAATACTTAATAAAAACAATCTTCCATTTATGTACTAATATACATAAAATAAAAATTTGTTTGTTCACATTAACACATATTTTATAGGTCGTCATCTAATCCAATAAAATCTAATTCGAACCTGACCAAAATACATGAAAAGATGATATATAATAATCATATCTATAAAGGCTCTTCTCCACTGTCCCAAATCCTTCCAAAGGTAGTACCTTTTCCCCAACAATTTCAACACATTCATTATGTTGGACAAGAAAACAATAAAATAATTCAGAAAGTGAAGAAAATACAGACCTGAAACATGGGATCAACTTATTAAAGGGAGGGTTCTGTCAATTGAGTGCTCACCTAGAAGGATTATTTATTAGCATTTGTTTGAGAATTTATATTTCAAATAAATTAATTTTTTCCCTATAAATAAATAATTAAATATTGGAAGTCCTATATATTTCCACGAAAATGATGCATGGTACAGACACAACCAACAATGGCTCGAGCCACAAGGACCTTGTCCAGCCCAACTCGCCTCAACCGTCGATGTCACCATGCCTTAGAGATATTTAGACTAGGCCAAATCAACTACCTATGTTTTTTATTTCTCTCCTTAATTTAATACAATTATTTAATTATTAATGCAATAAGTCAAGTATTATTTTAAGTTCATTTATGGATTTTTTCCCTATAAATAAATAATTAAAAATTGAGTCCTATATATTTCCACGAAAATGATGCGATTTAGACACAACCAACAATGGCTCGAGCCACGAGGACCTTGTCCAGAACTCGCCTCAACCGTGAAATGTCACCATGCCTTAGAGATATTTAGACTAGGCCAAATCAACTACCTATGTTTTTTATTTCTCTCTTAATTTAATACAATTATTTAATTATTAATGCAATAAGTCAAGTATTATTTTAAGTTCATTTATGGATTTGCTCGCTTGCGCCTTCGCTTGAGCATTTCTTTTGTATAAAAAAGTTTCATTTATGAATTTTCTTTTGTCAATTTTTGAGTAAAAGAAAGTCGAACCGCTTATAGTTTAATATATCTATAAATATATAATTTATACCGATTCAAATATTTAACCCTAGCTCTAGGGTTTACTTAAAAATCGCCGCCCTCCTCGATCGACACCTCGTCGACCACCACCGGTCTTCAAAGTATATCAGAGGTCAACGCCTTAATTACATCAAACTAATTAAAATGTTACTTTCCGATTTCCCATTGAGACCAGACTTTATATTTTAACAAACACAAGATTAAGATTACGTATTTCAGAAACGAGGGGAATATAATAAATTTAGGAAAACAAATTAAACAAATGAAAGTTAGTTGTTAAAAGTAGGGAGTGGTTGTGTGGTCAATTGAGAAGAGATAACAATTAATGATTAAGCAGATTGAATTTAATTTGAGGTGCAATGCTAAACATAATTATGGAGACCACTAAAATTTAAGTTGCCTAACTAAATAAGCATGCCCTTCTCATGATGGTTTTAGAGATTAATCAAGTCATTTGGAATTGACAATCCAGCCACATTATAATAATAATAATTATTATTATATACATACTCTCTCCCATTTCTTTTAACTCTCTCTCAATGTACATGTCTTACTTTAACTAGAAATATTCCAAGACACATAAAGACATTGTTTTAAGATAAGAAGATGGCATATGATCAATATCTTTTGGTAAGTGGGCTAATTAAGACAAAATGTAGCAAGGTTTTAACTATTGTAAATTGATGTTGTTCATTTTATAAATTCATAATCTCACTAGATGTAATTTTTGGGGTTAATAGCTATTTAAATTATAAAGTTTGATTGGATTTTGGTCATTAATGAGATTTGAAATCGAAATATTAAATTATGAAGTTTCAATTGTACAAAATGTCATTTTTTGATGATGTTTACAATGAGCGTTTTCATTAATATGAGTATTTTTCTTTATGTTCCTTTCTTTTTTCTAGTGAAATACGTTATTTGTAACATCACCAAAAAAGATGTTATTTTGTATCTAGCGAGACAATTAAGAAGAATTGAAACTTAATTCTATAATGGAGTATTTTCAATTTCATGAAACGTTATACACTGATAAGAGTTTGACCAAACTATTTAAATAACTATTATACGGTTTTTTGTATGTAGTAGAAAATACCCATTCAATATGACATCATAACCAAGTCATAATCGACCATCGCACAAAATAAGGTTCCTAATAAATTTTACTCAACAATCGTAAATTGGCTTGATTTATAAGCTCTAACTGATCAATCCAAACCCAACTTGGATAGATTTAGATTCATCATTAAATGAAAATTGTCACCACTCTAATCTTCAGTTAATTTCGTAATCACCAACAAAGTCAAACAAAGTGAAAAATCAGAAAAGTGTGTCGATCAAAGTTTCTATCTTCTTTTCACTTTTATACACAAACAACAATAGGCAATCATACTATTTCCTTATAAGTATATATATTTCACTACGCAATATATATTTATATGGATAATAGGAGTATAGTATTTGAAAAGAAGATGATATTCTACCATGCATGTAGCATGTACTACATCAATACTATAGAAAAATGGCGGGTCCCATGGTCACGTGTATTGGTGTAATATATGTACACGTCCTTTTGATCGGGTTTTGCAATCCTTCGCCTCAAACAAGATCAAATTTAATTCCTGATATACTCTTGAGTTCGATAAAATTTTAACCCAAAATTGATGACACATTTTGAATCTACGATTAAAATCCACAAGGTTCCTACTTCAAATCAAAGGCAAATTGCTAGAAAACCCAGGAATTTTAGTCAAATTTTGATTCATCATGCGATTAAAAAATTAGTCACAAAACCATGAATTTGAAAATTTTCTCAATTTCCCCACGAGATCTAAATCAAGTGCAGTGGCTTCTGAATAATTCTATGTGTACGAGACTGCCCACGAAGTTTATTCTTTTTTCAAACACACTTCATGGATAACTGAACCCGTCATCAATTCGAAACTTGTGTCGTAAACAGCAATATATTACAAACAGAGAATCGAAATATTTCATCATGGAAAAATTAAAAAAGGGTAAAATTTCACTTTATAACACCCGATTTTTAATTTCGGCGGAACGAATTTGTCAAATTCCATGGTTTTTTCGACAATATGCAGACAAGTATATAATCAAATCAAAATACATATTTCCAAAGATGACAAAACTTGGAAAGAGGACAAGAATAGGGAAAGTGGTGAATATGGTTGATGAGTGCATGCATGCATTGGTATAGAGTGAGAGGTACATCACAACCGTATGTATGTAATAAAATGATACACACAAAACCCTCTTAATCCATATGACTATATCAATACCTATACATAAAATTATATGTAAGAAAGGTAGAATATGATACACACATATATAGAAATAGGTATATCCATAGGCCCACCCTCACCATACACCATCATTGTCTATCATCACCATCATCATCATCATGGTGGTTGCCCAATTTCATTCCATCATCGGATTTTAAGGTCCGAGGTCGCCGTTATGCCGGTGGCGGCAGGCACCGCGGTGGGCCCCAACCCCTCTCTCTCTAGGTAGCTTCATCCTTCATGGCCCCACCTCAGCCTCATCTTATAAAGTTATAATTCCATGCACAAAATCACAACCAAAAAAATTCCATGTTTTCTTTTTCTTTTTATTTTATTTATGGTGATTGTGTTGAGATAGGAAGATGAGTATTTCGGTGAACGGACAGTCGCAAGTGCCTCCGGGCTTCGGTTTCACCCGACCGAAGAGGAGCTTCTGCAGTATTACTTGAAGAAGAAGGTTGGTTCGGAGAAGATTGATTTGGATGTCATACAAGATGTGGATCTTAACAAACTCGAACCTTGGGATATTCAAGGTACCTTCTTCGTTTTTTTAGTCGTTAGTATAGAGAGAAATGCAAGCCTCGAAGCAGAAAATCGTATATAGTGATCAATCTTTGAATGGTTGTTTGTCGCTTTCTATAAGTTTTAAATAAATGAAGACTCGTCGAAAAATAAATCAGATGTTATATGAGTAATTTTGTTTTGAACAATGTTTCAAAATGTACTACTTTTATGGTATTATTTATTTGGCGTGTTATGTAATTACTATTTTTCATTAAAATTTATGGTGTAGATAAGTGCAAAATTGGGACTACTCCACAAAACGATTGGTACTTCTTCAGCCACAAAGACAAGAAGTACCCGACGGGAGCGCACGAACCGGGCGACGTGCTCGGGCTTCTGGAAGGCGACGGGCGCGACAAGGTCATCTACGGCGGAAACTCAGCCAGAATCGGGATGAGGAAGACTCTGGTGTTCTACAAGGGCCGCGCCCGCACGGCCAGAAATCCGACTGGATCATGCACGAGTACGGCTCGACGACACGCTGCTCCGACCTCGGTAAAGCTTTGCTTGCTACATACTCCCTCTGTCCCATTAGATATAAAACGTTTTCCTTTTAGAGTTGTTCCATAAAAATGAAAAATAAAAACAACACTCTCTCTTCAGTTGCATTTAAATTTGTCCAATGTGATGTAAAAAAACATCATTTCAAGGTTTGTAGCGGCGGGAAGGGCGGAGGACGGAGTGGGTGGTTTGCCGTGTTCAGAAGAAAAGCCTCGGCCACAAAGCGTCCGACAGCGGGCGTCATGGTGTGCTCGTCGATGATGACCATGAATGCATGCAACGAGGCCAGCCTCGAGGAAATGCTTGGCACTCCCTGTATAAGAGATCGGATACAGACGACAATAACAACAACAACGATAATAATAATAATAATAACGGCAACAACAGAGCAGCAACAGCAGAAGATTCCTGAAACTTCCAGGACTCAGCTACTACCAACCACTCCACCTTCAAATGTTGGGCGACAGCGTGTCCGACTTCCCGTCATTCCTCCCTCAGGCCCTGAGATCCAGGACTCGGGCGGCTGGACCGCCTCGTGGTGTCGACCTGATCGCGACGCCCAGGCAGGGTCCACAGCTCGAGATCCTGCTGAATATGCATCGGCAGAGATCGTCGAGGGCTACGCCGTGGCGCGATGATTACCAGAGTGAAGGCGATTTATGGAGCTTTGTGCCGACGGATAACGACCCGATGTGACGTGTCGGCCGTTCAGCCCATCTAGGATATATATTGTATAAAACAATATAGTTACATTAATAATGATGATAATGATAATAATAATGTGTTGTTACTAATAAGTCAGAGCGATTAGCTTAAGTAATTATTAATTGCGTACTGTTTACGTGACTGTACATATATAGTATTCAAGGAATTTGGAGTCTTTGGAAGGAATGTAATCAAATGTAGCATTTTCAATTAATTACGATTTTCAGGTCACTAACTACCATAATCATATTGTTCAATAATTGATATTATAGTGCGTATTTATTTTCACCAATCTGAGTAATGATGGCAGAAAAATCCATATGTACGTGTCACTCAAACATGAGGGCAAAATCTTATGATATTTTTAAATATTAAAATTATAAGACAACGTTGCATAAGTTACGTAAGATCGAACATGAGATTTTTGGTTATGCAGTTAGGTGTCCTTTTATGACTTATGAAAAGTAGTCTAAATAGTTGTACAATGATTGATCAAAACAGAACCAATCTCGGTTCGTGGTAACTGAAAACTTCATTAAATTCAGTATTTACAGGGTGGTTAACGATTGAAAATATCCAGTTTATTTGAAGGCAAAAATATATTGGATGACCAGCAATAGTGTTTATCACCCAAATTCTTCTTCTGGACCTTATTTCAATTTCATACTGTATTTGCTTATTCTTTGGGCCTTCACTTTGGCTCAATAATGAATTGACATTCTCTATAGTTCTACTTGTAGACCTAATAGTAAGAGAAATGGAAGAAATTATTTGCAACGTTTGGTGATAAAGAAATAGCAACCAACAGATGAGAGAAGGAGAAAGTGGGCGTTTGGGGCCACACTTCCCTCATTTTAAACAACAATCGATCTAATAAACAGAACTCGTCAAATTGAGAATAGTGAAGAACATTGTGGTGTAGATCCTATTGCTGACAATGAATAACATATGATAAAAAAATGAAAATAGAGCACAATCCCAAATAATTGAGACAAAAGTCATTGTAAATTTGTAGTCGTATAAAGCGCTAGATGTCGAATTTAATGACAATTTCAAACTTTCATATGCTAGCGCTCGGCTTTTATCTGATTGAAATCCTACTTAGGGAATATTTGCATTTAGAGTAAGTAATTAATGAATTCAAAATAGAGAGGTTCATTTAGACTGAAACTTATTCTCTCCTCCTTCCATCTTATTAAAAGTGTGGTGTAGGTCGTCCCATTATAAACGGACATTTCATTTTCTGCCAAAAACGACACTATATTTCTTTTACTTTTATTTTCTCCCTTTTTTCTCTTAATTTTTTCACTCGCGTAATAATCCGTGCCTAAAAGAAATATCTCACTTGAAATGTGACAAACTAGGAGTACTATTTTTATTGCAATCTCATCTACTGAAATTTAATATCCACTTTTATATTTAAATTTTAAAAATTATTAGGGGTGTGATGTACAATTCACTAATGCTTCACAAAAAAAAAAAAAAAAAAAAATACAACTCCACTTCTCCTTCTCTTCCACATTCCACCGCCAATTTGATGTTCTTAAACATCCTAATTTCGACAGATTATTCCCCTTTTTCAGCTGAGCAAGAGCAATTTGATCACGCGGGCTTAGGGTTTTATGCTTTCCGTTTCGGAAAAAGTAAAATAGAACTCAATCTCGATTGATTGCTTGGGTTTCGGTGGAGATTGTAAATTGCAAAATTTCGTAGTAATTTGTAATTAAGCAGGAGATAGATAGTAGAGATGCAGCAACCGGCGCCAATGTTTCCCGTCATGCCGTCGTTTCCACCTACAAACATCACCACGGAGCAGATTCAGAAGGTCATGCCTCTATCCATTTCCCCCAAATTTTAGGGCAAATTTATGAATTCGATGATGATGTTTTTAGCTTTCATCTGGAAAAGATTGGATTTTTTAAAATTGATTAAATTCTTAGTGTGAATTAGTCTGTTACATAGTTCTAACCAATGTCAAGACTTTGAAAAAAAAAACTTTGATGATTTGATAATTGAAGAATTTAACTAGAGCAAGGAGTTCTATTGGGAAACTACTAGAGTTTACTAAACAAATGTCAAGACTTTGCATAAAAAACTTCAAGCACCTTCTGACGAAGTGGGATTAATAGAAATGCGGTTATCGTCGTTTTAAAGCCACGTGGTAGTTGCTAGAAAATCATATCTTCCTAGGACTGCAGTACTAATCATGCTTTGGTTGGTTATGGGAAGAGAATAGTGATTTTCGGGTTGTGTATCACCTGGTGTGGTGGGGCTTAAGAATGAAATTTCTCTAATTTATGAAGTTGTGAAGAGTTGTGTCAAAATCGGGAGTGGTGCAAGAGTTTATATTGTTCGGAAGTTAAGGTTTACTATTTGATTAAGCACTTTAGCACTAGTTATGCTTCGGTTGGTCGCGGAAAAGAATAGTGATTTCGGGGTTGTGTACCACCTGGCATGGTTGGAGGCTTAAGAAATTAACTTTTTCTGATTTATGAAGTTGCGTAGAGTTGTGTGAAGTTTAGCGGTGGTGAATAGAGTTTATGTCGTTTGGAAGTTGAGGTTTGTTCCATTAAGGATGCAGTCCTGTTATAAATTTTGTTGTGTCCGTTGGTTTAGGAGACTTTTAAACAGTATATTAGCAACAGGACTTTCGTGACGTGTCCGATTGAAAGTTTCATTCATGGGCTAATGTTTTTAAATGGCACTTGCTAGTTGTTTTAATCCATGGGCTAATCCGAACACAAGTACTATTCCATTTCAAATTTGTTTAATTGACTCCTCAAGCATAAGTTTTGTGTACAATAGAATAATAAACATTGACCGAATCTTTTCCCTTGAAAACGTGATCTAGTTTTGAATTTTATGAAACACAATATGATCTACCATGTCAATACCATATAGGACTTAATCACCAACATCGCTTCTGGGGTTGAATCTAGCCATACAGCTTGCTTTGGGTGTTTTCCTTGCTCCAATCTGAAGTTAATAGATGCACATTTTAACCATTTTTCTTCATACTTGATTTTTTCAAGTGTTGGATATATTATCATCAGAATGAGTTCAGCAACCAGCGGAACTGATCTTATATGCATATCTCTCCTAAGCAATTCATGGGATGAGGCAATTCTCATAAAATAATTTTCAGCATATAGTTGTGCTTTTTTGATGCATTAGATCCACATCATGCACCAGATCGGTTTAGAAATTGAAAAAAGGTTTAGTTTGAGTTTTCTAAATTGGGCTGTGCGTGTCATGATTCTTTTGCTTAGAAGTGATCCATGGCATGCATCTTCAGTTTCTCACTTGTATGTGTTACTGTATTACACATCATTATAGCATAATTCATCATAATATAATTCACGTTCTGATTATCGACAACTCATGATGCAGTACCTAGACGAGAACAAGAAACTGATATTGGCTATTCTGGATAATCAAAATCTAGGCAAACTCGCTGAATGTGCCCAGTAAGTTCTGCTGCTTACATGCTGCAAATTATGCTTACTTTTATCGAATGCAGAAATTACTTCAAATATTACTATGCTTACTCTCTCGTGATATTGTTGGAACGATCTCTAGCGCGAACATAATTTCGTGAATTCTTTTGTTGACAAGAATAATTAGTCTGATCAGATGGTTTCATTTTTTCAATACTCTTTATGAAGTCTAGATCAAGAATCTTTCGAAATTGAATTCTGGTAACAGGGTACCGACATGTTATCATACCAACGCATAACATTAGTTTTGTATGTGGGACACCATCGATATAACCCCCAACATGTCTGTTCAACAGCTAATTACGTTGTTAAATTGAACAGCTAAGTGAATTCCATGTATTGTTGTTTCGGGTATCCTTTTGATTCTGAATCAATCAGGTACCAGGCTCAGCTTCAAAAGAACCTGATGTATTTGGCTGCTATAGCCGATGCCCAACCTCAAACACCCACAATGCCTAGCCAGGTATTTTTTCAAGTCATGTAGGAGGATGTTTAACTGATGACATTCGACATGATTTGCTTATCCATGCATCGAATAATGCAGATGACTCCTCATCCCGCAATGCAACAAGGAGGGTTCTACATGCAGCATCCTCAGGCTGCAGCCATACCTCAGCAGCAAGGCATGTTCCAGCCCCGACCGCCACCCTTTAACAGCCCACACTTATTGCAAGATCCTCAGCAACATCCGAATAACCAACTGGGCATGAGGTCTGTCGTCCCAACAATGGCATGAACCCCCAGCATACGGACCCCAGTCTTGGAGGGGCCAGCAGCAGCGTTCCCACTAAGGACACCCGGGGTAAGTATGCAAGATAAACCTGATAGTCGGGCTGCAGCCGGTCCTGATGGCCAGGGAAACTCTCCTGCAATTCGTGGCATTGGAGATGCGGAGGAAGCCAAGTGAAGGACATCGGCTTGGTGTTGTAGAACTAGCAACTTTTGTTCGACTAGATGTAGTGTTTCTTTTCGGGTTTGTTGTAATAGCAGAGGGAAGAATGAATGAATGATTGTCCATTGTAAGCTGGGGAGAAAAGCTTGTGTTGTAGCTGTAATGCCTTTGTTTTATCCTATAACTTAGTACTCCTTGTTTTAACTTTTTTAGGTCCAATTGTGAATTTTGTACTTCAATGTCTCATTTTAAAATTTTGACAATGTATATTAACGATTTGTTTCATTTGTCTCATTCCCTTGTCAAAATTTTAATATTTCAATTTTAGATAAGTTAGAAAAAAATCAAGAATTTTAGTCAAATTTTGGTTTGTCCCGTAACTTTAAAAATTGGCTATAAAAATCATAAATTCTAGTAACATTTTTTTCAAATGGCATTGAAAATATTTTATGAGGATGAGACTACCTGTAAACTTTATCATTTTTTTCAACACACCAGTTCATCAAATTGAACTACGTGTGTGCTAAAATCAAGAATATATTACAAGTAGGAATCAAAATTTATTGCCATGAGAAAACAGAAAAAATATTGAAAAACAAGCTTTTTATGGCTGATTTATAAAGTTGTGGGATAGATCATATAATTTGACCATAATTCACATTTATAGGCAATTTGCCCTTCAATTTTCCTTTTAATAGTTTGGGTTTAAAAGTAAGCTATCCAATTATTTGCATAATAAATATTGATCACTGAGAATTATAATTCCCGATCCCAAACAACAGTCTTTACTTTTTCTTTTTAGTTTCTCTCATAGAATTAATTCATGTTGTTTTTGACAAGTTTATTTCTCTTATGTCTAATGAGATGGTTTCATACTCCATTAACATTAATTCAATTACTCTTTCTTTCGATCTCCTTCACTTAGATTGAGGAAATCCCAATTTCCAGGAATACACTTCACTTAGGCTAGGCAGGGGAAGTAGATAGATTTAGTCTGAAATCTCCTAAGAGTGTGGCTTAAAATGGAGCATGTATTAAGTGACATAATGTGTATACACGAAAATATTTTATCATTTAATTAAACATATGTGGTTATGTAGTTTGAGGTTGTTCTTCCTCGAAAGAATATGAGTTGGACAAGATGTGAGACAAGTGCATGTGAGTTTAAAAGTAGGTACAATCTAAGGATTGTTTTTCCGATATGAAGTCAACAACCAAAGATGTTGCCCTATGCCATCCAACTTGTTTAAGCAAAATATCGTAATCAAACGATGAAACACAGTTTAGTTGGTAAATATTTTCTCTCGAACTAATAAGTTAGAACCACAATGCTGTTACAAGAATAGTTTGTCCAATGCTTTTATAAATTTTTTTCAATTTTGAACTTACAATTTCAACTATTGTTGGAAAGAATCTGGATAAAGATAAGTGGAATTTATACCCCACACAGTCTAGGAAGGTGAAGTTTTTTAGATTTTATATGTAAGTTGTCCCATATCGAGATTATATATAAAGTTGTCGCATTATGTTGCAATGAATGTGACTATAGCTTATTTTATTAAATCTAACATAAAATGGACATTTTAATTTGGTGGGTCGGGTCAAATCATGTCGTTCGGTTGGTATTGTTATGAATCTTACCGCTAGCCGTACGTACCAAAACAAAAAAATCGAACCAAAAACCGGTTCAAATCAGAATCTGAACTCTAATGCACACCATCATTCAACTTAGGGTTTCAAAACATGTGTTCATTTTTTTTGTCCTTTGCTTACAAGTTCATATGAACAAGTACAACGTAGAAAACACTAACACAATATTATCGAAATGTGTCTTGAAAAATGTAGCAATATTTATTGGCAAATGCATGATTCTTCTTGAGGAGAGAAAACTTCCCAACCACACAAGCATTTTCAATCAATCACTTCATCTATCTACATTGTATGCATATATGTATGCACTCAAAGACAATGTATAGAGTTTACATATCAAAAAATTTCACAGATCTAATACTAAAAGGGATCATCAAATTCATGCTTCAAACGTTAAACCAATGATAAACAACCAAATTTTGTACGACCAAAACAAGATTATATTAGTAATTTTAATATGTTAATTAAATATTAAAATAATAGATATAATTAGTTAACAAATTAAAACCAATTTATTAGTCTTTAGCCTCATTTTCAATTTTTTATTTTTATATTTGAATTATTTCTCTATTATATTTTAAATTTGTATTAAAGTATGCATTAATTACATTTTATGGTTCAAAAAATTTAAAAAAATTATACACAAATACCATAATATTGTGCATATTCCATATACTATATATATGTCTATACTTTTTAATTAAATGCATAAATAAATTATTTTTTTACTCAAATACACCAATTTTTGGTTGTACAAAATTTGGTTGCATAGACTTATTGGAAAAAAAAAACACAAACTAAAAGTATGAATGTAACTAATCATCACAAACCTTTCCCTAGATTCTATCCAAAGTCAAAACTGAAAAAAAAGTCAAGATCCCATTAATCATTACACAAATCTGCAAACCTACTCCTAAAATATCAAAACCAATCTTCCCTATCTACCAATTTGTAAATGAAAAAAGCAAAATTTAATTCATAGGAGACTTTACCTTTGGATCAACACAATCGAAAAATCGGATAACGGAGCGAGAAATTGGGGGGAATGAAGCCTGGTCCGAAGACTCTAGCATTAGATCTACAAAACAATTCTTCAAGAGTGAAGAAGAAAAAAAATAGATCGAAAAAGTCCTCGAGCCGGGACAACATTCCCTCAAAAGAATTAGCTCCTCTTTCTTTTTTTTGATGGAGTTTATTTGTATATAAAGCATGCACTAGAAAGTGAAGACGACATTTATATGTATAAGAGAGTGTGTATCTCACTTACGCCTAGTTTCAAGGGAGAGAAATGGAATTGTGGAATATGATTTGTTATAAAAGACCTTAATTATAAGAGCATTGTGTAGGTTTTTTGGACCGGATCACAAAAGTAGGCTCTGGGGCCGGGCCTCGGATCCTCTGAATCAGGAATGATTTGCGGTCCGACCCTGGATCTTGTTGTGTTGCGGGGATCGGACCAAAATCATTATTTTTATTATTAAATTTTTTCTTGAAAATTGATTTTTTTATTATTTATTTAATCATGTTTTTATGTGTATATATTCGAACAATCACAATTCCTTTATTATATTTTAAGGTTCTTTACAAAATTTAAATTATATTTGGTATTTAATTAATTTAGTTTTAGGAAAGATGAATTAAGTTATTTATTGTGTTTAATTAATGTAATTTTTAGTTAGTCATATTAATGTTACAAATAATAAAAATTTAAAATAGTTGTGTGTTTTTGCTTGATTTGAGAATTATTTTTTTTAAATAAAAGAATTAATCAAGGTTTAATTTCAAGTCTAGGATTATTGTAGAATTTGAGAGAGTGGATAATATGTTGGTGTTGGCCTGATTTAAGATACGACGAGTCCGTATTACTTCGGGTTAAAAGTGTTGATTGCTACACAATAATACACCTATGCATTCTCTATCCATCTCTCTCTTGAAATTTGGACAAAATTTTCAAAAACACTTTAATTTCGAACTCTACTACCATTGGAATTTAAAGTTTTAACTAGATGCATCAAACAAGAACTCACTTTAGCAACACACACTGAAATAGAGGTGAAAAAATAGCATAAAAATGCAATGAAAGTTGTGTAACATAAAGAGATGGGTGATGAGTGAGTAATGATGGATGAATAATTTAACAAAAGAGAATCATTAATATGACACACAAATGAGTCAGAGGAGTAGTTGAGTTATTGATTTGCCCGATAATAGGCACAGCATTAATTAATCATGGCCCTCTTTTCTTTTCTTTGAATAAAGCTATGCATCATGGCATACAAGCTTAATTTTATAAATTTTGATAAAAATACAAATAATGAATTAATAATTTTAATTTATATGATTAAATATCTGTATATTATTACCTTTTATGCTTATTTTAAAATGATAAATTTTTTATTAAAATGGTATTTTAAGTTTATTAATGTTTTATTAAATCTTGAATCATATTTTTATTTAAATTGAAATTATACATAATAAATAAACAATAGAATTATTTTTATTATATGCAGATCATTAAATTTGATCAAATTTTGGTCTACCATTTTAAAAATCATTTGAAAAGATTATAAAGTTTGAACTTATTCGAAAATGTCTCACAATAAAAAAATCTATTCACCTACACTTATTACATTGTTGATGTTTTTCAGCTATAAATATCGTTTTCTTTTTGATAAACAACATTATTTAATTCATAGACGACAATGATCACATGTAATCCCAGGTAACATATCACGTACTACAATTCAACTGAAAAAATTCATCTTGAGATAATTAAGACCAAATCGAATTCATTACTTCATCCCACAAAAGATGTCATAATTGTGGGACGACACAGGATTTTAGGATGTCTTATTCCGTGTGTTAGGTGGAAAGAGAAAATATTACTATAATATTTATATTATTCTGATAGACAACTTTTTCTAAAAATGAAAATGTGACATGAGACAGACTTACAGAAAAT
>NC_062967.1:28383699-28419699 GCF_023119035.1 Salvia hispanica | reverse complement strand
ATTTTTAAATTATAAAATTTATAATGAAATATAAATATAATTATGAATAAATTATATTTAATTTATTTTTAAAATTATAAAATATAAATAATATTCTAAAAACTCTATTTTTCTATTTTAATTGATGTTGAAAGTGAGGTATACCGCAAAAGTAAGGTATACCGAACTTCAATACGGTATATCGAAAATGAGGTACGGTATCGGTATGAAAATTCGTCAGACCGAAAATAAGGTATACCGAAGTTCGGTATGCCGAAAACTTTGGTAAGGTAAAGGTATGACTTTTTCCCATACCGTATTTAAGGTAAGGTATACGGTATGGTGATTTCGGTAAGATATACCGTACCTACCCACCCCTACTCAAATTGGCTGTCGTGACTGGGTCGCTCTATACCTGATCCACGATGTTCGTATCACTGACAATAAATGTCAAATAAAGAATAGAAGTGTGTCTTAACTCGAAGAATTGGGGCAAATTATTAAGTTTAATGGAGTTTACCGACCTCGTGAATATATCAACGATTGAATCGATCGATCCCCAACTACCCCTCAATCATGCTTCTTTCTTATCACACTAATGCAAGTCTCTAAAGTTTAGTCACCACGTTGCTGAATAATTTTTCATATTTGTTTACAATATATTGTGAATATGACCTTGGAATTATAAGCACCAACCAAATCTCAACGAATACAACAAAATGAAAATTGGACAGATATAAAATCCTTCCGAAAAATCACATTTCTTTTATTTGTGGTCATGTAAGATTCTGACAAGCTACGTCAAATTTCTGGTGTTAGATTTGTGAAAATTCAACTTCAATTAATGGAAGATTGAGACATTTATGTAATCAGTCTAATGCCTATACAAAGGCTATATTTGGGATGGTTGTTACTTGTTAGCTCAATGAAGTCTAAATTCGTTTTAGGTTAAGAAAATAGGTAAAATCACCCACTAATAAAATAAAAGGGCAAGCGGAAAAACTACGAATTTTGTCAAGTAGATTTAAAAATTCATTGTAAAAATCATAAAATTTGAATTTGTTCATAATTATCTTACAATGAAAAGATCCAATTGCCTGAATGTAAAATGTAACTGTTAATGTTTTTAGCCAATAATGTTGATTTATTTATAAATACTCCCTCCGTTCCAACTTAATTGTCACTCTTGGAGTGGACACAAATATTAAGAAATGTAAAGAAAAGTTGGATAGAAAAGTTAGTGTAATATAAAACCCATTATTTTATATTAATTTTATAATAAAATGTGAGTAGATTGATTTAGTGGAATGTGTTACTTACTTACCATTTATGGTAAATATGAAGTGTGGCAATTAAGTTAGGACGGAACGAAATGAAAAAGAGCGACAATTAAATTGGGACGGAAGAAGTAAATAATTTCTAAGTACTACTACTATTATTTAACTCTTCATCAGTGACATCCACAATTGACACAATTGATAATTCTGGCTGCTAAATCAAAGTACAATTTTACCACAAAAGTGATTGTGAAAAAAATCTATATTTAAGAGTTTTATCAATTTTTGAAGTTACGGGACTGACCAATATTTGACCAAATGTTAGTAAAAATTTTGGATAATTTTCCTTAAATTAAAATTGAGGCAAAGTTAATCAATGATAATCCCTGACAGACTGACAGTCGAATGAAAGCCCAAATTCTTATCTGCAAGTACAAGTAAGGCTGGATATTTATTGGGCTAGGGCTAGGCTAATGAATTGCCTTTATTGGATAAGATACAGTATTAATGAATCTATGGATAAAGTTCAGACCAATAATCTTGCTTTGATTTGTAGTATTAATAATGAAAATATTAAATGTCATATCTCATATGGGTGACGAAATAAATGATAGTGTGTGATAGAATAGTAAATAAATCGATAAGTGTGATTTATTTTAATTTGATTTGTTAATAAATTTTAACTATTGTAAAATGATTTATAGTCATTGATTATATAATGTTTGAATTAATTTTTAAAATTCTAACCGTTACTTTAATTTTAGAAATATTGCTATTCAAATAAATGTACGAAATCGAAGTTCTAGGAAAAAAACATGAAATTAGAAAAGTAAGTGGTGGGATTCCTATTTCCTGACCCGTGGTTGCGGATGTTTGTGGCCTTTGTTTAAAAAGCTAGTGTGACGCTTGAATAATTTATAGATGAACAATATTATAACATGTATGAATGCTTAAACAAAATATACTTAATTTTTGTGAAAAAACTAAAAGTCAAACTGAGACCATTTTTTAAGGAACATAGAGAATATTTTGAAATGTTGTTACATAAATTCAAATAATTTTTTTTAAAAAAATTGGTGGTAAGTAGATTTGGGAAACAGCCTATCACATTAATATTTCCCACTGAAGTGGGAAGTGACCACGGCGGGTAAACAGCATCTATACTAAATTCCACTTTTAGTTTAGTGGGACCTCTTATTTTTATTTTATATTAGTAGTTGTTAGATATTAATAGTAATATATCATGAGATTTCTATATATAATGGAGAGATTATATTAATCTTAAAACTTGTTGTATCCAACCAAATGATGACAAATTTTAGATGACAAATTTCAAATATAGTTGGTGTTTGATAATGTTGCATAAAGTAGCATTGTTTGGTTTCAATGAATGTGTATGGATTTAGTCAAAATAAAATATTCCCTATACATACATATATTTTTAATTGAACTCATTTAGGAATGAGAAGTTTTAAGGATAAATGATCGATTTTATTTTGTTGTTTGAACCATTAATCTAAAATGTCATATGGTATAGGTAATTATCATTTAATAGCCATTGTTTTATTTCTAAGAATAAAATATCGTGTAAAAAATTTATGCCGATCAGAATACGAATGTGATAGTAGAAATTATGCGGCGATTACCTAAATTACACGGTGATTATAAAAAATTACACATCGATTACTAGATCAATGTTTAATTTTGATTGTGAGTTCGATATTTCGATCACTATAAATTTTTTGTAGAACATTTTGCTTCTAATAAAAAACGAAAGACAATAACTGATAATTGATAAATACCTAAACGATGAGATATTTTTGGGTAAACTCTCAAACGAGAGACAAAATCAAGCCTTACCCAAGTTTAAAATAAGCTAACGAATGAGCATTTCTTTTGTATGAAAAGAATTAAAAATCATTCCAAAAATGCATTATTAGATTGAATAATGGTGTCACGTACGTAAATACTTAATATGATACAATCAGTTTGTTTCACACTGTCATATGTCATGTACATAAAGTTGCTTTTGCGTCGTAAATGAAAACTTTACTTCTTGAAACGATTATTAATTTATGTACATAATTAATCCCCAAATACTTAATAAAAACAATCTTCCATTTATGTACTAATATACATAAAATAAAAATTTGTTTGTTCACATTAACACATATTTTATAGGTCGTCATCTAATCCAATAAAATCTAATTCGAACCTGACCAAAATACATGAAAAGATGATATATAATAATCATATCTATAAAGGCTCTTCTCCACTGTCCCAAATCCTTCCAAAGGTAGTACCCTTTTCCCCAACAATTTCAACACATTCATTATGTTGGACAAGAAAACAATAAAATAATTCAGAAAGTGAAGAAAATACAGACCTGAAACATGGGATCAACTTATTAAAGGGAGGGTTCTGTCAATTGAGTGCTCACCTAGAAGGATTATTTATTAGCATTTGTTTGAGAATTTATATTTCAAATAAATTAATTTTTTCCCTATAAATAAATAATTAAATATTGGAAGTCCTATATATTTCCACGAAAATGATGCAGATGGTACAGACACAACCAACAATGGCTCGAGCCACAAGGACCTTGTCCAGCCCAACTCGCCTCAACCGTCGAAGTGTCACCATGCCTTAGAGATATTTAGACTAGGCCAAATCAACTACCTATGTTTTTTATTTCTCTCCTTAATTTAATACAATTATTTAATTATTAATGCAATAAGTCAAGTATTATTTTAAGTTCATTTATGGATTTTTTCCCTATAAATAAATAATTAAATATTGGAAGTCCTATATATTTCCACGAAAATGATGCAGATGGTACAGACACAACCAACAATGGCTCGAGCCACGAGGACCTTGTCCAGCCCAACTCGCCTCAACCGTCGAAGTGTCACCATGCCTTAGAGATATTTAGACTAGGCCAAATCAACTACCTATGTTTTTTATTTCTCTCCTTAATTTAATACAATTATTTAATTATTAATGCAATAAGTCAAGTATTATTTTAAGTTCATTTATGGATTTGCTCGTTGCGCCTTCAGCTTGAGCATTTCTTTTGTATAAAAAAAGTTTCATTTATGAATTTTCTTTTGTCAATTTTTGAGTAAAAGAAAGTCGAACCGCTATAGTTTAATATATCTATAAATATATAATTTATACCTGATTCGAAATATTTCGAACCCTAGCTCTAGGGTTTACGAAAAATCGCCGCCCCTCCTCGATCGACACCTCGTCGACCACCACCGGTCTTCAAAGTATATCAGAGGTCAACGCCTTAATTACATCAAACTAATTAAAATGTTACTTTCCGATTTCCCATTGAGACCAGACTTTATATTTTAACAAACACAAGATTAAGATTACGTATTTCAGAAACGAGGGGAATATAATAAATTTAGGAAAACAAATTAAACAAATGAAAGTTAGTTGTTAAAAGTAGGGAGTGGTTGTGTGGTCAATTGAGAAGAGATAACAATTAATGATTAAGCAGATTGAATTTAATTTGAGGTGCAATGCTAAACATAATTATGGAGACCACTAAAATTTAAGTTGCCTAACTAAATAAGCATGCCCTTCTCATGATGGTTTTAGAGATTAATCAAGTCATTTGGAATTGACAATCCAGCCACATTATAATAATAATAATTATTATTATATACATACTCTCTCCCATTTCTTTTTAACTCTCTCTCAATGTACATGTCTTACTTTAACTAGAAATATTCCAAGCACACATAAAGACATTGTTTTAAGATAAGAAGATGGCATATGATCAATATCTTTTGGTAAGTGGGCTAATTAAGACAAAATGTAGCAAGGTTTTAACTATTGTAAATTGATGTTGTTCATTTTATAAATTCATAATCTCACTAGATGTAATTTTTGGGGTTAATAGCTATTTAAATTATAAAGTTTGATTGGATTTTGGTCAGTCTAATGAGATTTGAAATCGAAATATTAAATTATGAAGTTTCAATTCGTGTACAAAATGTCATTTTTTGATGATGTTTACAATGACGCGTTTCATTAATATGAGTATTTTTCTTTTATGTTCCTTTCTTTTTTTCTAGTGAAATAACGTTATTTGTAACATCACCAAAAAAGATGTTATTTTGTATCTAGACGAGACAATTAAGAAGAATTGAAACTTAATTCTATAATGGAGTATTTTCAATTTCATGAAACGTTATACACTGATAAGAGTTTGACCAAACTATTTAAATAACTATTATACGGTTTTTTTGTATGTAGTAGAAAATACCCATTCAATATGACATCATAACCAAGTCATAATCGACCATCGCACAAAATAAGGTTCCTAATAAATTTTACTCAACAATCGTAAATTGGCTTGATTTATAAGCTCTAACTGATCAATCCAAACCCAACTTGGATAGATTTAGATTCATCATTAAATGAAAATTGTCACCACTCTAATCTTCAGTTAATTTCGTAATCACCAACAAAGTCAAACAAAGTGAAAAATCAGAAAAGTGTGTCGATCAAAGTTTCTATCTTCTTTTCACTTTTATACACAAACAACAATAGGCAATCATACTATTTCCCTTATAAGTATATATATTTCACTACGCAATATATATTTATATGGATAATAGGAGTATAGTATTTGAAAAGAAGATGATATTCTACCATGCATGTAGCATGTACTACATCAATACTATAGAAAAATGGCGGGTCCCATGGTCACGTGTATTGGTGTAATATATGTACACGTCCTTTTGATCGGGTTTTGCAATCCTTCGCCTCAAACAAGATCAAATTTAATTCCTGATATACTCTTGAGTTCGATAAAATTTTAACCCAAAATTGATGACACATTTTGAATCTACGATTAAAATCCACAAGGTTCCTACTTCAAATCAAAGGCAAATTGCTAGAAAACCCAGGAATTTTAGTCAAATTTTGATTCATCATGCGATTAAAAAATTAGTCACAAAACCATGAATTTGAAAATTTTCTCAATTTCCCCACGAGATCTAAATCAAGTGCAGTGGCTTCTGAATAATTCTATGTGTACGAGACTGCCCACGAAGTTTATTCTTTTTTCAAACACACTTCATGGATAACTGAACCACGTCATCAATTCGAAACTTGTGTGCGTAAACCAGCAATATATTACAAACAGAGAATCGAAATATTTCATCATGGAAAAATTAAAAAAGGGTAAAATTTCACTTTATAACACCCGATTTTTAATTTGCGAGGCGGACCAGAATTTGTCCAAATTCCATGGTTTTTTCGACAATATGCAGACAAGTATATAATCAAATCAAAATACATATTTCCAAAGATGACAAAACTTGGAAAGAGGACAAGAATAGGGAAAGTGGTGAATATGGTTGATGAGTGCATGCATGCATTGGTATAGAGTGAGAGGTACATCACAACCGTATGTATGTAATAAAATGATACACACAAAACCCTCTTAATCCATATGACTATATCAATACCTATACATAAAATTATATGTAAGAAAGGTAGAATATGATACACACATATATAGAAATAGGTATATCCATAGGCCCACCCTCACCATACACCATCATTGTCTATCATCACCATCATCATCATCATGGTGGTTGCCCAATTTCATTCCATCATCGGATTTTTAAGGTCCGAGGTCGCCGTTATGCCGGTGGCGGCAGGCACCGCGGTGGGCCCCAACCCCCTCTCTCTCTAGGTAGCTTCATCCCTTCATGGCCCCACCTCAGCCTCATCTTATAAAGTTATAATTCCATGCACAAAATCACAACCAAAAAAATTCCATGTTTTCTTTTTCTTTTTTATTTTATTTATGGTGATTGTGTTGAGATAGGAAGATGAGTATTTCGGTGAACGGACAGTCGCAAGTGCCTCCGGGCTTCCGGTTTCACCCGACCGAAGAGGAGCTTCTGCAGTATTACTTGAAGAAGAAGGTTGGTTCGGAGAAGATTGATTTGGATGTCATACAAGATGTGGATCTTAACAAACTCGAACCTTGGGATATTCAAGGTACCTTCTTCGTTTTTTTAGTCGTTAGTATAGAGAGAAATGCAAGCCTCGAGCAGAAAATCGTATATAGTGATCAATCTTTGAATGGTTGTTTGTCGCTTTCTATAAGTTTTAAATAAATGAAGACTCGTCGAAAAATAAATCAGATGTTATATGAGTAATTTTGTTTTGAACAATGTTTCAAAATGTACTACTTTTATGGTATTATTTATTTGGCGTGTTATGTAATTACTATTTTTCATTAAAATTTATGGTGTAGATAAGTGCAAAATTGGGACTACTCCACAAAACGATTGGTACTTCTTCAGCCACAAAGACAAGAAGTACCCGACGGGGACGCGCACGAACCGGGCGACGTGCTCGGGCTTCTGGAAGGCGACGGGGCGCGACAAGGTCATCTACGGCGGAAACTCAGCCAGAATCGGGATGAGGAAGACTCTGGTGTTCTACAAGGGCCGCGCCCCGCACGGCCAGAAATCCGACTGGATCATGCACGAGTACCGGCTCGACGACAACGCTGCTCCGACCTCGGTAAAGCTTTGCTTGCTACATACTCCCTCTGTCCCATTAGATATAAAACGTTTTCCTTTTAGAGTTGTTCCATAAAAAATGAAAAATAAAAACAACACTCTCTCTTCAGTTGCATTTAAATTTGTCCAATGTGATGTAAAAAAACATCATTTCAAGGTTTGTAGCGCGGCGGGGGAAGGCGGGCCGGAGGACGGGTGGGTGGTTTGCCGCGTGTTCAAGAAGAAAAGCCTCGGCCACAAAGCGTCCGACAGCGCGGCGTCATGGTCGTGCTCGTCGATGATGACCATGAATGCATGCAACGAGGCCAGCCTCGAGGAAATGCTTGGCACTCCCTGTATAAGAGATCTGGATACAGACGACAATAACAACAACAACGATAATAATAATAATAATAACGGCAACAACAGCAGCAGCAACAGCAGAAGATTCCTGAAACTTCCAGGACTCAGCTACTACCAACCACTCCACCTTCAAATGTTGGGCGACGACGTCGTCGCCGACTTCCCGTCATTCCTCCCTCAGCCGCCCGAGATCCAGGACTGGGCGGCGCTGGACCGCCTCGTGGTGTCGCACCTGATCAGCGACGCCCCGAGGCAGGGGTCCACCAGCTTCGACGATCCGCTGCTGAATATGCATCAGCAGCAGAGATCGTCGAGGCGCTACGCCGTGGCGGCGCATGATTACCAGAGTGAAGGCGATTTATGGAGCTTTGTGCCGACGGATAACGACCCGATGTGTGACGTGTCGGCCGTTCAGCCCATCTAGGATATATATTGTATAAAACAATATAGTTACATTAATAATGATGATAATGATAATAATAATGTGTTGTTACTAATAAGTCAGAGCGATTAGCTTAAGTAATTATTAATTGCGTACTGTTTACGTGACTGTACATATATAGTATTCAAGGAATTTGGAGTCTTTGGAAGGAATGTAATCAAATGTAGCATTTTCAATTAATTACGATTTTCAGGTCACTAACTACCATAATCATATTGTTCAATAATTGATATTATAGTGCGTATTTATTTTCACCAATCTGAGTAATGATGGCAGAAAAATCCATATGTACGTGTCACTCAAACATGAGGGGCAAAATCTTATGATATTTTTAAATATTAAAATTATAAGACAACGTTGCATAAGTTACAGTAAGATCGAACATGAGATTTTTGGTTATGCAGTTAGGTGTCCTTTTATGACTCTATGAAAAGTAGTCGTAAATAGTTGTACAATGATTGATCAAAACAGAACCAATCTCGGTTCGTGGTAACTGAAAACTTCATTAAATTCAGTATTTACGGGGTGGTTAACGATTGAAAATATCCAGTTTATTTGAAGGCAAAAATATATTGGATGACCAGCAATAGTGTTTATCACCCAAATTCTTCTTGCTGGACCTTATTTCAATTTCATACTGTATTTGCTTATTCTTTGGGCCTTCACTTTGGCTCAATAATGAATTGACATTCTCTATAGTTCTACTTGTAGACCTAATAGTAAGAGAAATGGAAGAAATTATTTGCAACGTTTGGTGATAAAGAAATAGCAACCAACAGATGAGAGAAGGAGAAAGTGGGCGTTTGGGGCCACACTTCCCTCATTTTAAACAACAATCGATCTAATAAACAGAACTCGTCAAATTGAGAATAGTGAAGAACATTGTGGTGTAGATCCTATTGCTGACAATGAATAACATATGATAAAAAAATGAAAATAGAGCACAATCCCAAATAATTGAGACAAAAGTCATTGTAAATTTGTAGTCGTATAAAGCGCTAGATGTCGAATTTAATGACAATTTCAAACTTTCATATGCTAGCGCTCGGCTTTTATCTGATTGAAATCCTACTTAGGGAATATTTGCATTTAGAGTAAGTAATTAATGAATTCAAAATAGAGAGGTTCATTTAGACTGAAACTTATTCTCTCCTCCTTCCATCTTATTAAAAGTGTGGCGTATTTCTTTTTAGGTCGTCCCATTATAAACGAGACATTTCATTTTCTGCCAAAAAACGACACTATATTTCTTTTACTTTATTTTCTCCCTTTTTTCTCTTAATTTTTTTCACTCGCGTAATAATCCGTGCCTAAAAGAAATATCTCACTTGAAATGTGACAAACTAGGGAGTACTATTTTTATTGCAATCTCATCTACTGAAATTTAATATCCACTTTTATATTTAAATTTTAAAAATTATTAGGGGTGTGATGTACAATTCACTAATGCTTCACAAAAAAAAAAAAAAAAAAAAAAAAGTACAACTCCACTTCTCCTTCTCTTCCACATTCCACCGCCAATTTGATGTTCTTAAACATCCTAATTTCGACAGATTATTCCCCTTTTTCAGCTGAGCAAGAGCAATTTGATCACGCGGGCTTAGGGTTTTATGCTTTCCGTTTCGGAAAAAGTAAAATAGAACTCAATCTCGATTGATTGCTTGGGTTTCGGTGGAGATTGTAAATTGCAAAATTTCGTAGTAATTTGTAATTAAGCAGGAGATAGATAGTAGAGATGCAGCAACCGGCGCCAATGTTTCCCGTCATGCCGTCGTTTCCACCTACAAACATCACCACGGAGCAGATTCAGAAGGTCATGCCTCTATCCATTTCCCCCAAATTTTAGGGCAAATTTATGAATTCGATGATGATGTTTTTAGCTTTCATCTGGAAAAGATTGGATTTTTTTAAAATTGATTAAATTCTTAGTGTGAATTAGTCTGTTACATAGTTCTAACCAATGTCAAGACTTTGCAAAAAAAAACTTTGATGATTTGATAATTGAAGAATTTAACTAGAGCAAGGAGTTCTATTGGGAAACTACTAGAGTTTACTAAACAAATGTCAAGACTTTGCATAAAAAACTTCAAGCACCTTCTGACGAAGTGGGATTAATAGAAATGCGGTTATCGTCGTTTTAAAGCCACGTGGTAGTTGCTAGAAAATCATATCTTCCTAGGACTGCAGTACTAATCATGCTTTGGTTGGTTATGGGAAGAGAATAGTGATTTTCGGGTTGTGTATCACCTGGTGTGGTGGGGCTTAAGAATGAAATTTCTCTAATTTATGAAGTTGTGAAGAGTTGTGTCAAAATCGGGAGTGGTGCAAGAGTTTATATTGTTCGGAAGTTAAGGTTTACTATTTGATTAAGCACTTTAGCACTAGTTATGCTTCGGTTGGTCGCGGAAAAGAATAGTGATTTCGGGGTTGTGTACCACCTGGCATGGTTGGAGGCTTAAGAAATTAACTTTTTCTGATTTATGAAGTTGCGTAGAGTTGTGTGAAGTTTAGCGGTGGTGAATAGAGTTTATGTCGTTTGGAAGTTGAGGTTTGTTCCATTAAGGATGCAGTCCTGTTATAAATTTTGTTGTGTCCGTTGGTTTAGGAGACTTTTAAACAGTATATTAGCAACAGGACTTTCGTGACGTGTCCGATTGAAAGTTTCATTCATGGGCTAATGTTTTTAAATGGCACTTGCTAGTTGTTTTAATCCATGGGCTAATCCCGGAACACAAGTACTATTCCATTTCAAATTTGTTTAATTGACTCCTCAAGCATAAGTTTTGTGTACAATAGAATAATAAACATTGACCGAATCTTTTCCCTTGAAAACGTGATCTAGTTTTTGAATTTTATGAAACACAATATGATCTACCATGTCAATACCATATAGGACTTAATCACCAACATCGCTTCTGGGGTTGAATCTAGCCATACAGCTTGCTTTGGGTGTTTCCTTGCTCCAATCTGAAGTTAATAGATGCACATTTTAACCATTTTTCTTCATACTTGATTTTTTCAAGTGTTGGATATATTATCATCAGAATGAGTTCAGCAACCAGCGGAACTGATCTTATATGCATATCTCTCCTAAGCAATTCATGGGATGAGGCAATTCTCATAAAATAATTTTCAGCATATAGTTGTGCTTTTTTTTGATGCATTAGATCCACATCATGCACCAGATCGGTTTAGAAATTGAAAAAAGGTTTAGTTTGAGTTTTCTAAATTGGGCTGTGCGTGTCATGATTCTTTTGCTTAGAAGTGATCCATGGCATGCATCTTCAGTTTCTCACTTGTATGTGTTACTGTATTACACATCATTATAGCATAATTCATCATAATATAATTCACGTTCTGATTATCGACAACTCATGATGCAGTACCTAGACGAGAACAAGAAACTGATATTGGCTATTCTGGATAATCAAAATCTAGGCAAACTCGCTGAATGTGCCCAGTAAGTTCTGCTGCTTACATGCTGCAAATTATGCTTACTTTTATCGAATGCAGAAATTACTTCAAATATTACTATGCTTACTCTCTCGTGATATTGTTGGAACGATCTCTAGCGCGAACATAATTTCGTGAATTCTTTTGTTGACAAGAATAATTAGTCTGATCAGATGGTTTCATTTTTTCAATACTCTTTATGAAGTCTAGATCAAGAATCTTTCGAAATTGAATTCTGGTAACAGGGTACCGACATGTTATCATACCAACGCATAACATTAGTTTTGTATGTGGGACACCATCGTATATAACCCCCCAACATGTCTGTTCAACAGCTAATTACGTTGTTAAATTGAACAGCTAAGTGAATTCCATGTATTGTTGTTTCGGGTATCCTTTTGATTCTGAATCAATCAGGTACCAGGCTCAGCTTCAAAAGAACCTGATGTATTTGGCTGCTATAGCCGATGCCCAACCTCAAACACCCACAATGCCTAGCCAGGTATTTTTTCAAGTCATGTAGGAGGATGTTTAACTGATGACATTCGACATGATTTGCTTATCCATGCATCGAATAATGCAGATGACTCCTCATCCCGCAATGCAACAAGGAGGGTTCTACATGCAGCATCCTCAGGCTGCAGCCATACCTCAGCAGCAAGGCATGTTCCAGCCCCGACCGCCACCCTTTAACAGCCCACACTTATTGCAAGATCCTCAGCAACATCCGAATAACCAACTGGGCATGAGGTCTGTCGGTCCCAACAATGGCATGAACCCCCAGCATACGGACCCCAGTCTTGGAGGGGCCAGCAGCAGCGTTCCCACTAAGGACACCCGCGGGGTAAGTATGCAAGATAAACCTGATAGTCGGGCTGCAGCCGGTCCTGATGGCCAGGGAAACTCTCCTGCAATTCGTGGCATTGGAGATGCGGAGGAAGCCAAGTGAAGGACATCGGCTTGGTGTTGTAGAACTAGCAACTTTTGTTCGACTAGATGTAGTGTTTCTTTTCGGGTTTGTTGTAATAGCAGAGGGAAGAATGAATGAATGATTGTCCATTGTAAGCTGGGGAGAAAAGCTTGTGTTGTAGCTGTAATGCCTTTGTTTTATCCTATAACTTAGTACTCCTTGTTTTAACTTTTTTAGGTCCAATTGTGAATTTTGTACTTCAATGTCTCATTTTAAAATTTTGACAATGTATATTAACGATTTGTTTCATTTGTCTCATTCCCTTGTCAAAATTTTAATATTTCAATTTTAGATAAGTTAGAAAAAAAATCAAGAATTTTAGTCAAATTTTGGTTTGTCCCGTAACTTTAAAAATTGGCTATAAAAATCATAAATTCTAGTAACATTTTTTTCAAATGGCATTGAAAATATTTTATGAGGATGAGACTACCTGTAAACTTTATCATTTTTTTCAACACACCAGTTCATCAAATTGAACTACGTGTGTGCTAAAATCAAGAATATATTACAAGTAGGAATCAAAATTTATTGCCATGAGAAAACAGAGAAAAATATTGAAAAACAAGCTTTTTATGGCTGATTTATAAAGTTGTGGGATAGATCATATAATTTGACCATAATTCACATTTATAGGCAATTTGCCCTTCAATTTTCCTTTTAATAGTTTGGGTTTAAAAAGTAAGCTATCCAATTATTTGCATAATAAATATTGATCACTGAGAATTATAATTCCCGATCCCAAACAACAGTCTTTACTTTTTCATTTTAGTTTCTCTCATAGAATTAATTCATGTTGTTTTTGACAAGTTTATTTCTCTTATGTCTAATGAGATGGTTTCATACTCCATTAACATTAATTCAATTACTCTTTCTTTCGATCTCCTTCACTTAGATTGAGACATCCCAATTTCCAAAAGGGAATACACTTCACTTAGGCTAGGACAGAGAGAGTAGATAGATTTCGGTCTGAAATCTCCTAAGAGTGTGGCTTAAAATGGAGCATGTATTAAGTGACATAATGTGTATACACGAAAATATTTTATCATTTAATTAAACATATGTGGTTATGTAGTTTGAGGTTGTTCTTCCTCGAAAGAATATGAGTTGGACAAGATGTGAGACAAGTGCATGTGAGTTTCAAAAGTAGGTACAATCTACAAGGATTGTTTTTCTCGCATATGAAGTCAACAACCAAAGATGTTGCCCCTGCTGCCATCCAACTTGTTTAAGCAAAATATCGTAATCAAACGATGAAACACAGTTTAGTTGGTAAATATTTTCTCTCGAACTAATAAGTTAGAACCACAATGCTGTTACAAGAATAGTTTGTCCAATGCTTTTATAAATTTTTTTCAATTTTGAACTTACAATTTCAACTATTGTTGGAAAGAATCTGGATAAAGATAAGTGGAATTTATACCCCACACAGTCTAGGAAGGTGAAGTTTTTGAGATTTTATATGTAAGTTGTCCCATATCGAGATTATATATAAAGTTGTCGCATTATGTTGCAATGAATGTGACTATAGCTTATTTTATTAAATCTAACATAAAATGGACATTTTAATTTGGTGGGTCGGGTCAAATCATGTCGTTCGGTTGGTATTGTTATGAATCTTACCGCTAGCCGTACGTACCAAAACAAAAAAATCGAACCAAAAACCGGTTCAAATCAGAATCTGAACTCTAATGCACACCATCATTCAACTTAGGGTTTCAGAAACATGTGTTCATTTTTTTTTTGTCCTTTGCTTACAAGTTCATATGAACAAGTACAACGTAGAAAACACTAACACAATATTATCGAAATGTGTCTTGAAAAATGTAGCAATATTTATTGGCAAATGCATGATTCTTCTTGAGGAGAGAAAACTTCCCAACCACACAAGCATTTTCAATCAATCACTTCATCTATCTACATTGTATGCATATATGTATGCACTCAAAGACAATGTATAGAGTTTACAACAAAAGTTCAGTATTCAGAAAAAACTTGAAATAAATAACTTAAATTTGAAAATTATGAAATTAGGACAATTTAATGGATGACAAAGTACTAGAAACAATATACATTTGTACTTGCAAATACTTACACAAATAATTCAAATGTAGGAAAATACAATTACTAGTAAACAAGGAAAATCAAACACAATAAACACCAAATCTAGATAAATCAAGAACGCAAATTGATGCAGTTCTAGAAAAAAATCATGATGAACCCTAGATCCAGGGGAAGACATTGATTTTAAAAAAATCAAAATTATTCATTTTCTAAAAAAAAAAAAATAGATCTAGAATCTTAGAATCAAAAAATTTCACAGATCTAATACTAAAAGGGATCATCAAATTCATGCTTCAAACGTTAAACATCCCAAGAAAAGGAAAATCATCTGACACAAAAACACAATCATGACATGTAAGAAAAAAAAGAGAATGATAAACAACCAAATTTTGTACAACCAAAACAAGATTATATTAGTAATTTTGATATGTTAATTAAATATTAAAATAATAGATATAATTAGTTAACAAATTAAAACCAATTTATTAGTCTTTAGCCTCATTTTCAATTTTTTATTTTTATATTTGAATTATTTCTCTATTATATTTTAAATTTGTATTAAAGTATGCATTAATTACATTTTATGGTTCAAAAAAATTTAAAAAAATTATACACAAATACCATAATATTGTGCATATTCCATATACTATATATATGTCTATACTTTTTAATTAAATGCATAAATAAATTATTTTTTTACTCAAATACACCAATTTTTGGTTGTACAAAATTTGGTTGCATAGACTTATTGGAAAAAAAACACAAACTAAAAGTATGAATGTAACTAATCATCACAAACCTTTCCCTAGATTCTATCCAAAGTCAAAACTGAAAAAAAAGTCAAGATCCCATTAATCATTACACAAATCTGCAAACCTACTCCTAAAATATCAAAACCAATCTTCCCCTATCTACCAATTTGTAAATGAAAAAAGCAAAATTTAATTCATAGGAGACTTTACCTTTGGATCAACACAATCGAAAAATCGGATAACGGAGCAGAAATTGGGGGGAATGAAGCCTGGTCCGAAGACTCTAGCATTAGATCTACAAAACAATTCTTCAAGAGTGAAGAAGAAAAAAAATAGATCGAAAAAGTCCTCGAGCCAGACAACATTCCCCTCAAAAAAATTAGCTCCTCTTTCATTTTTTTTGATGGAGTTTATTTGTATATAAAGCATGCACTAGAAAGTGAAGACGACATTTATATGTATAAGAGAGTGTGTATCTCACTTACGCCTAGTTTCAAGGGAGAGAAATGGAATTGTGGAATATGATTTGTTATAAAAGACCTTAATTATAAGAGCATTGTGTAGGTTTTTTTGGACCGGATCACAAAAGTAGGCTCTGGGGCCGGGCCTCGGATCCCTCTGTGAATCCAGGAATGATTTGCGGTCCGACCCTGGATGCTGTTGTGTTGCGGGGGGGCAATCGGACCGCAAAATCATTATTTTTATTATTAAATTTTTTCTTGAAAATTGATTTTTTTATTATTTATTTAATCATGTTTTTATGTGTATATATTCGAACAATCACAATTCCTTTATTATATTTTAAGGTTCTTTACAAAATTTAAATTATATTTGGTATTTAATTAATTTAGTTTTAGGAAAGATGAATTAAGTTATTTATTGTGTTTAATTAATGTAATTTTTAGTTAGTCATATTAATGTTACAAATAATAAAAATTTAAAATAGTTGTGTGTTTTTGCTTGATTTGAGAATTATTTTTTTTAAATAAAAGAATTAATCAAGGTTTAATTTCAAGTCTAGGATTATTGTAGAATTTGAGAGAGTGGATAATATGTTGGTGTTCTGGCCTGATTTAAGATACGAACAGAGTCCGTATTACTTCGGGTTAAAAGTGTTGACTGCTACACAATAATACACCTATGCATTCTCTATCCACTCTCTCTCTTGAAATTTGGACAAAATTTTCAAAAACACTTTAATTTCGAACTCTACTACCATTGGAATTTAAAGTTTTAACTAGATGCATCAAACAAGAACTCACTTTAGCAACACACACTGAAATAGAGGTGAAAAAATAGCATAAAAATGCAATGAAAGTTGTGTAACATAAAGAGATGGGTGATGAGTGAGTAATGATGGATGAATAATTTAACAAAAGAGAATCATTAATATGACACACAAATGAGTCAGAGGAGTAGTTGAGTTATTGATTTGCCCGATAATAGGCACAGCATTAATTAATCATGGCCCTCTTTTCTTTTCTTTGAATAAAGCTATGCATCATGGCATACAAGCTTAATTTTATAAATTTTGATAAAAATACAAATAATGAATTAATAATTTTAATTTATATGATTAAATATCTGTATATTATTACCTTTTATGCTTATTTTAAAATGATAAATTTTTTATTAAAATGGTATTTTAAGTTTATTAATGTTTTATTAAATCTTGAATCATATTTTTATTTAAATTGAAATTATACATAATAAATAAACAATAGAATTATTTTTATTATATGCAGATCATTAAATTTGATCAAATTTTGGTCTACCATTTTAAAAATCAGCTGAAAAGATTATAAAGTTTGAACTTATTCGAAAATGTCTCACAATAAAAAAAAATCTATTCACCTACACTTATTACATTGTTGATGTTTTTCAGCTATAAATATCGTTTTCTTTTTGATAAACAACATTATTTAATTCATAGACGACAATGATCACATGTAATCACAGGTAACATATCACGTACTACAATTCAACTGAAAAAATTCATCTTGAGATAATTAAGACCAAATCGAATTCATTACTTCATCCCACAAAAGATGTCATAATTGTGGGACGACACAGGATTTTAGGATGTCTTATTCCGTGTGTTAGGTGGAAAGAGAAAATATTACTATAATATTTATATTATTCTGATAGACAACTTTTTCTAAAAATGAAAATGTGACATGAGACAGACTTACAGAAAATGAGACATTTCTTTAAATTGCAACATTAAACCATTATTTATCTAAATTTTATGTTTTTTTTTTTAATTTGCCCATTTATTTGAATGCCATTCTACTCCTGCTTAATATACTTGTGACAAAGTTAGGGGACCCTCGTTAGCCGCGTGCCTTTATTTCTTTCTTTTGACATTTTCTGAAATGGTGATGAATTCGATATCACCACTATGCCTACTACCTATATAGCTAGCCTTATTTATTATTATTAGGCTGCTGTGTACCTATATTTCTTTTAAATCTGAAATTTTTGCTAAACTACAAAAGTTGAAAATCTAATGTACATACTCCCTCTATCCCATTAAAAATAAAATGCCTTCTTTTTTTATTGTCTCATTAAAAATAAAATATTTTTTAAAATAGAAACAATTCTATCTCTACTTTTTCATCTCTCTTATTTTACTCTCTTTTTATTAACTCACAAAACAACACTGTATAAAATTTCGTGTCGATTCTCAAATATTATATTTTAAGTGGGACGGAGGGAGTACATCATATTAAATGGATTGACTTCCCTGACCATCTTTTGTAATTTGAAATGAGTATAATAATAATATATGGTGTTTTTGATGGTGTCTCAAGTGAGATGTGACTCATCAATGAAATTTTTGGAAGGAGGAGAATGCCCTACACCCGAGGGTGAAAGCCAAATTAAAACATGTTCATTGTCACCAACAAATATAGTTAATGCGAAATGTACAATTCAAGAGCTTTGAATATATTTTCGATATCCACATACATATATTTACATATATTTATACAGGAGCACGATTTGTTGCTAATTTTTTCTTAAATTAGTAACTTTACTAATTCATAAATGTAATATATTACAAATATCAATACACTCTTCCTTATAAATGCCACGAATTATAGAAATTGAAATGTTATTATCAGTGATTAAGTTTTAGCTAAGTTGATTACTTGTTAAATAGGTGATTAATTGAAATCTCTTCTAGCATGTATGAAGTAGCAAAGCACACATGATCAAAGCGGCTCATCTAGAAAATTATTCTACATACAACCATAATGTGACTGTTTAACATCATTCATTTTTCTTTATGATAACAACAATTTAAAAGCATTCTGCAATAACTTCTATTTTTCAATTTTTTTAGGAAGTTACATACATCATTGTTTAATGCTATCTCCGTCCGTGAAAATTTGTCTCATTTTCCATTTCCGTTCGTCCCCCAAAATTTGTCCCATTTCATTTTTACCATTTTTTGTAGTGGACCTCATATTCCACTAACTCATTTCTACTCACATTTTATTATAAAATTAATATATAAAAGTAGGACCCACAATCTACTAACTTTTTCAACTCATTTTCTATTTCATTTTTTAAAACTAATGTCAAGTCAAAGTGGAACAAATTTTGGGAGACGAGGCAGTAGTTCTCGGCAATTATTTATCAATTTTGTGACAGGAATTGACATTATTATTATCTTACCAACACTAAATATAGTACTATATGTTTTCTCTAATTATTTTGATTTGTGAGGAAAACAATGTAATTGAATGGGGAGAGAGAGAGAGGCTGAGAGGGTAGGGAGCTATACTCTTATTAATCCTGCCAAATTGAAAAGTGCAATTTGTCCCAATTTGTTTGATTATTATGGTCAAACTGTCATTGTTTTCTGCTCTGCTTATAAATTACAAAAACAATTTAACTAGATATCATTGTTGGCAACAAGCCTACTCTACACAATACAATTTGTGCTATTCTACTCCTTAAGCTAGCTAGATAGTATGTCATAAACTATAATGTATTTTTATTAGTTTTATTCATTTCACTAAATTAATGTGTGCAACATTTTTAAAACAACTAGATTTATTTGGTTGCCTCAAAGCCTCTAATTTAACAATCACTGCTCGATGTGTCAGTAAGAAAGCTTAAATATATTGACTTTTGCTATAAATAAATTTGACTCAATTACCATTGGATGACTCAACTATATTAAGACTAATAAAAATAAAAAAATTAGTCCTATGCATTCTGATTCATCAAAAGTATGATTACACTAATGGGCTGATGGCAAAAGAACTATTTTGATTCAAGCCCATTTCCACACATATCCATTGTTCAACTATACATCATAGGAATTAAAATGGGCCCAATCTTTATAAATGCTAGGCCCATTTGAAAACCTAACCTGAACCACATTATAAATTGTTTGTGATAAGTTTAGTAATCTATTATTAGGATTTAATATTCAGTTTAATTACAAATTAATGAATTAATTGGCACAAAGTAAGATCTTTCATGCAAAATTAGCAATGTGAGAGCATCCGCATCGCGTCTCGATGCGGGCTCTATCTCGTCTCGAAGAGACGAGACCGCATCGAGACGGCGATGCGGCCTCCATCTCGTCTCGACAAGACGGGACATCTCGTCCCGTGTCTCCTTCCGAAGAGGCCGGCCTCGAGACGTCTCGCCACGCGCCTTGGCGACGTGGCGAGCTGTGGTTCGTGCGTGACGCCCACTCGCCGACCCGCGAGTGGGCGTCGTTTATATCCGTTAAAATTGATTTTTTATTTTTTTTCAAAAATCAGAAAAAATTCAAAAAATAGATATAAAAAAATTCCAAAAATTATACTAGCCGTTTACAGCCGTTTTTTTCAAATTTGTAAATTTTTTTCAATTTTTTTAAAGCCTCCAATCACTTCTATAAATACCAAATCATTCCCACAGATTATCCACCATAAAAAAACTCTCTATTCTCACTCAAATTTTTTTAATGGTGTTTTTTTTATGATTTTAATTATGTATTTTTAAATTTTTTTTAGGATTTTAATTATGTATTTTTAAATTTTTAAGCCTTTAAATTGTAATTTTTATTTTATTTAATGAAGTGTGTTTTTATTAATTGAATTTGTTGGAATTAAAAATAAAAAATGAAATTGAATGAATAGTTAAGGGATGAGATGGTTAAGAGCATCTCCAATGCTACATAGAGTCCAGCAATAGGCCAAAGCAATAGGCTAACCATTCTCTCCCATGCCATGTCAGCAGCACTAAAAAATCTACCTGCCACATCAGATTTAGGCCGGTCATAGGCCAGCCGCAATAAAAATAATTCAAAATATACTACATTTACGGAATTAAAATTACGATTAAATTACGGAATTAAATTTACGACACATATACGGAAAAATTAATCCATTCCATTCAAAAAAAGTACAAAGATTTAAAAAAAAAGTACATGATTTTTTTTTAAAAAAAAGGGCTTCCACACACGAGCCCCGCCACTCTCTACTCCTCATCGCCGTCGCCGCCGTCCTCGCCGTCGCCGTCGCCGCCGCCGCTGCTGCCGCCACGTGGTATCTGAGCCCACGTCGGAACCCCTAGCCGTGCCCTCGCGATATCCAAATCAACCCGCATGCTCTCGAGCATCGAGTAAAGAAACATCTTCTCCATGGGGTCAGTGGCGGTCCTCCAATCTTGGAAGACCTTGTACATCGAGCCCGCGTTTGGTTACGCGAATGGAGAGTGTACTCGAGTGGGGCGGCGGGTGGGAGGGCGGAGGAGGCTGGACCTCGCGGTGCGATAGGGGGGATCCGCCCCTCGCAGCCCGCTGCGCCCGCTCCTGTCCAACCGGGCGGGGGCGACCAACAAATGAAGGAGGGGATGGAAACTTAAGAGATGGAGGGATGCATGTGCTGTCTCTTAGTTAAGAGATGAGATGAAAAGCACAGTGGGGCCCGTGAATAGTGAAGAGATGAGACGGTTAAGAGACGGATAAGAGACAGGGATACGGATGACCTGATGACTACTTAGTTGAAAAGACATTTCTCCTTTTTCAAATAAGTCTAGAGTTCGAATCATCATGAGAGTAAATTGAGAACCACTTTGAGCTCCACCTGCGTGCGTGCACGACTGACTAATTCTTTTTATTTAGTTTGGTTACCTATATAAATACAAATAATGATTAAAATTGAACCTAGGTCGAATTTGGTGGTTTTACTATAGTTCAAACTTCAAATCATATTCATTACACACATATGAATTGGTCCACGTTTTAAATTAAGTGAAGTAGAATGATACTGATGGGTCTCTGCCTCAGCAAACCTTAAGCTGGCATGTGCATAAGAAGACGATATTAGTGAATAGGACATCTTTTAATATCTCCTATTTTTACTACCTTTCTCTTTAGTCAATGCCTATCCCCCACCCTAATTACCCTAATTATTCATGAAATCAATCGACATTTGCCTCTTAACCTTGTTTTATCTAAAAACATCATTAATAGTTATTCATTTAAAAGAAACAATCACAATTTAAATGAAGTTATATAGCCAAATCTATAAAAGCGAGTAGTATTTTTTGTAAATTTTTTACTATGAGTAAATGGTCATTTAAATCAGCACCGTTTTGAATATGATCGAATTTGGTCAAATTCTAGTCAATTTTATAAAGTTTTAACCGGATATTATATCAAGAAATTGTAATTTTTCGCAATTGTCGCATATATACACAAAATGTCATATGATGTACAAAACGATGCGCTTCATTTAAATTTATAAACTTTTTTTTTTCTCGTTTCAGTGAAACCGTACAGTTTTTAACATCAACAAAAAATGACATGTTATATATGTATGAGATAATTGAATAAAATTAAAATTTCGTCGTTATATAATCCTGATTTCAAACTTCGTGAGAGTAATCGGAATTTGATAAATTTTCATGATTTAAATGATAAAAAATTATTAGTTTAATGACTTTATCAATGGTCAAATCTCTTTACAAAATTACTAAAAAATAGTTTGATTTTTGTTTAAACTGAAACTATGACAAATCATAATTAATCAAAAAATTTATCTTATACTATGGGCGTTAGGTGGGTCATGGGTGGATTAAGCGACACGATTAACCTAATTAACCAAAGGAAATTAAAAGGTAAACAAAGTGTGTGGGCCCAGCAGAAGCAGCCGTGATAGTGACGTGCCACCATCGTATTTTTCAACACCGTATAAAAAAGACACACGTGTCCCACCGTTCACCAGTGGTCCCCACCTCTCGCGACACGTGTCCCGTACTGCTTTGACTTTGTATCCGCTGGCGCACTCTCATTGGCGCTTACAAAACACACAAATTAATTATCAACAGTGATGGTGACTTGTCTTTTTAAATAATCCCTTCCGTCTAGGGGTGGCGAAACGGGTTACCCACGGGTACCCACACCCGATAAGTCGGGTACCCGTACCCGATTTTAGCAAAAATTTGTTGTCCCAATACCCGCCCCACGACATACCGGGATTACCCGATACCCATGACGGATATCCCGTACCCGACATTGCGGGTACCCGTACCCGACCTGAAATACTAATAAAAAATTTGAAAACCATAATAACAACCGTCAATGTTCCCTAATTTACTTTATTAATATCGATGGTAAACGTTGAATATATTGAGAACAAAAGTAAGGGGACACTCTATAGCTAGTTCCGGTGAGTTTTCAATTGTATGTTCGTTGAAATATAAAAATGTTTTAAAAGATCTCTTAGATTATATAAAGTACTCGCATTGTTCCGCATTTATAGAGGCATTTCATTTTCTTCACTCATTTTGGAAATATAATAATATAAATACTCTTTTCTACATTATTATTATTATTATTATTATCTCTCTTACTTTATTTTTTCTCCATTCTAACTATTTATTTTTAATTTTTCAAAATGAGTGCATATTTGGCTATTATTATTTAACTATTTACTTTTTTTTCTCCACTTTAACTATTTGAAACACCTCTATTTATATGGAACGGAGGGAGTATTAAAAGATGGAATATGACTAATACTAATAATAACGGGTATTACGGGACTAACGGGTATACCTGCACGGGTAATGCGTATACCCGCTACCCGCAAAACTCTAAAATACACTACCCAATCCCGCCCGTTTTCCGTTATCATCGGGTAGCGGGTACCCAATATCCGGCGGGTAGCGGGTCGAGATGGGAATTACCCATTACCCGCTACCCATTTTGCCGCCCCTACTTCCGTCACATAATAAGAATTACTTTTAACATAGACACATGTTTTAATAAATATAAAAAATAATAGATTAAAAAAGTGTTATAGAATATGAGATCCACTTTTTTATATGAGTTTTACAATAGAATGCAAGTAAAATGAGTTAGTGGAATGCGTGACCTACTTACCCTCTATAGTTCAGTGAAATGCGACTCTTATTGTGGACGGTCGGACGGACAAAAATGATAAAATGAGACTCTTATCGAGGGATGAAGGGGATATTTCTTAAACTTATGTTTTTTAAAAGGATATTCCGTACAGTTATAAGTGAGACGTTTCTTTTAAATATATAATTTAATAATATTTAAAAAAATTGAGAGGAGAAAAAATAAAATTGAGAAAATTTAAATAAAAAATTAAAAAAATAATGTAGGAGACATAATAAAACTCCGTCTCATCCACGACAATAATCTTGGTAATGAATGACACACATTTTAATATAAATTTATTAAATAATAAATAAATAAATAAATAAATTAGTACTCCATCCCTTCCTAATAATTTGTCACCAGTTGATGTGACATGAGTTTTAAGAAATGTAATAGAAAGTGAGTTGAAAAAATAGTGGAATTGTGTCCTACTTTTATATATTAGTTTTATTATAAAATGTGAGTGAGAATGAATATTATTTAGTGGAATGTAGAGTCTACTATAAAAAAAATAAAAGTGAAAGGTGTCAAAATTTTGGAGATGGACAAAAATGGAAATAAGTGATTTCAAGGACGGGGAAGTATATTATATAAATAGAGGAAGATAAATTTTTGGACGGACGAAAATATAAAAATAAGACTATATATTATATCCGACATAGTATAGTTTTGTAAAAATCTATAAAGACAATAATTACTGATATATTCATTCCGTTTCATAATTCATTATAAAGAACAAATATGTTTGAATACGTGTATTTGAAAGAATTTAAAACAGTGCACGAATATATAAACCTGTTTTCATTATAGTTTAATTAGTGAAAACAAGACTCGACCATTGTAGAAAAGAATAATCAGCACGACTCCCTCATAAATAGAAATTCATCAAAAAGAAAAGAATAAAGAAGAACATAGCAAAAACATACAAAAAAGACTCCCTCTATTTCATGCAAAAACATTCTTTTTTTTATTTATAAGAAAAATATTTTTTATTAATTACTTTAAAAGTAATTTTAATGTTTAAATGCAAAATTTTGAAATTTGCATGATAGTGAAGCATGGGACCCAATCCACAACGTGATTCACATACAATATTTAATTTTAGGTATTTGTTTTATTATTAAATTATAAAAATCAAACAACGTATCCCTTTGAAACAATTGTCCCCATCTTCAACATTAAATAATTCCCTTCGTCATGAGTAAATTTGTTGTCGGCTCTATCTGCATGCCATTACCACATTCCCTTAAGTATCTTTTACCACTTCACTATTAGGAACAATTTAATTAATCACATATAATCAATGGGTAAGTACATATTAGTGGATTTCAAACTATTCACCGTGAACCTTGAAAAGAGGTTTCGTTGGGTCGGACACAGTAAAAAAAGATCGTTGCCAACATTGTAAAGCAGAAGCAGTATGGCGGACGTTGCTGATAATGACAGTGATCGAAGAATACAAGTGAACTACTCCAAAAGAGTGGCCAGAGACAGAATGCCAGCGAATTACCCCAAGGTCTACGATAACGTCCAAATGCCTAATTCAATAGAGTTTTTCAGCCCTCATGGATCAGTGTAGTATTAGTCAATGCTTTTACCTCACATGAATTCACCATTGCTATAATTACACCTTACGATACTTCGAGATAAAAATAAAATTTAGTAAAAATACAACAATAATTCCAAAAAAGCCCGCTGATTTTGACCAATATCAAACCTGTAAACTTGATGAAGCTTGAAACCCATGTGAGAAAAAACAACATAGTGATGATTTTGACTATTATCCAACTTGCACATTCACTGCATCTATTCAATGTTAACATTCATCCATCACAATTGAGATTTATTTTAATTTTGTATAAAAGTTCACTAGTATATCACGTCAAAATGGCTCTTATGTATCACTGTGTTATTACATTATAAGTTTCACTTTTTAAAATACATCGGGAAGTTATCCAACATAAAGTCAATCAAATTCAATAACTCTCATCTTTTGATGCACAAAACACAACTTTTTTATTTCATAATTTCAAATATAATAAATCATCAGCTTGCACGAATTTATTTTTGAATTATTCTCAAAACTTTTTGGAACTGGACAATAATATATACAACTTCCACTTCTCTCACTCATCCTATGTGGAATTAGTTTGTAACTCAACAAATGAGATCTAGAAAGTATTAATTAAAGTCCAAATTATTTTAAAAACTAGAAAAATTATTCAAATTTCCAATGTCCACGTGTCATTTTTCGAGGGGCATCTAGATACAATTGCACTAAAAAATTTTAAAAATTGTTGAACAGACCAGAATCTAACCAAATTTCACTATTTTTTGTACAATTAATTAAGTTGCTTAGGAGTGTGGTGGTGGGCAATATAATCCAACGAAGGAAGCAGAAGAAAATATGTACACGTCTCCTTAGTATAAATTCAACATGTAAACATTTCCAAAAATCCTCCCAAAAACACAAGAGCATGAGATGACCTTCCTTCACTCAAATATACACACAAACACATGGCGGATCCAATCACGCGCAAGAGCGGCAACGACAAGCGCCGGTTCAGCGACGAGCAGATCCGGCGCCTCGAGGCGATGTTCGCCTCCGAGAGCAAGCTCGAGCCCCGGAGGAAGACGGAGGTGGCCCGGGAGCTAGGGCTGCAGCCGCGCCAGGTGGCGATCTGGTTCCAGAACAAGCGGGCGCGGTGGAAGTCGAAGCACGTGGAGAAGGAGTATGCCGCGCTGGCCGCGAGCTACGACGCCCTCTCCGACCGGTTCGAGTCGTTGAAGAGAGAGAAGCAGTCGTTGGTCGATCAGGTAGTTAGTTAGTTACTAATTTCATTCACGATTAATTCACATAACTTTTTTTTTATCCATCCATAGTTAATTAATATTTTTACTTTTTTCTAGTTTTGGTAACTGACATACGTTCTACTGACTCATCTAACTCATATTTTATTATAAAAGTATAAATCATATTTGGTAATTCGTTAGTTAGTTACTACTTGCGTCCACGATTTGACATAATTTTTTTTTTACATTCGTTCCATGATTAATTAACATTTTTACTTTTTACTAATTTTTGGTAATTGATCACACGTTCTACTGAGTCACCTAACTCACAATTTATTAATAAAAGTATGAATCATATTCTACTGATTTTTTCAACTCATGCTACTATATTTCTTAAAATTCGAGCCGAATCAACTCATGTCAACTGATTTATTTGTTTGTGAAACAGCTGCGGAAGTTGAAGGGGGAGGGAGGGAGCGATGGAGAATCGGAGAGTGGGAAGAATGAGTTTGAAGTGAAGGAGGAGGGAGTTGGGATGGTGGAGGAGGAAGAGATGATGATGAGGATGGTGGATACGGCGTCGGATTGGGGTGGTCTTGATTTTGATGATGTTGTTATGGATCAAAGTAGCTGCCAGTGGTTGGGTTTCTGGTCTTGATTTCGATTCATTATACGTGCAGATTGTCGGAAAACTCATGAAATTTTGTCAAATTGTGGTATGTGTCGTAACTCTAAGAATTAATCAAAAAACCCAGGAAGTTTTGATTTGTTTGCAAATTATCGCAAGACAAAAAATATCCAGTTGCGTACATGTAATATATTGATTGTGTTTTTCAACCAAACGCCGATGTTTTCTTCATGAATCGATGACATCGTTTAGCGGTGATATCTACGTATTTATCACCAAAACATTTCGTGGAGGGATGATTGCGAACAAATTAATTTTTGAAGTTGCGGGACGTATCAGAACTGGACCGAGCTTCTTAGTGTTTCTTGCAATTAATTATGCTCCGCAATTTGATTTCTCTATCCTACTTATGGCTGAGGTATAAATAGGGCTTTGGTCTGTATAGACTATGGAGGGAATGAAATATGATTTTAAGGTATAATAGGAAATATGAATCTCCCACTTTGATTTTAATGTTATTCCACATGTAATATGAAATTCACAAAGATATGGAATATAGTTAGTTCTTAACTCCAAATGCTTAAGCACTTTATGTAGCAATCTAAACAATAAAAAAAATAAGAAAAAAAAATATGAGTAACTGAAATATGATATCGGTGAGCAGGAAGATAAAACTGATTATTGCAGGCCCAATATCCGTGACAATTAAATAAGGTATGGGCCATGAACTAACTAGGCCCATTAAAACCTTCTCATAGAAACAAATAAATTTCTTATAAGTGGATTAGGACCATTTATTTTGAGCAAGACCGAAGTATACCTCTAGCAAGCGTGGTCAGAGGGGTCAACTGATCCCACCGCTGGTCACGAGGGCAGGAAAATTTAGTAAGTTTGACATTTGAGCTATCGCCGCCCCTACAATGCAAAACTCTGCTCTAATCAATCGGGGTTGGGGTTCACTTCTGTTCTCTATCAACCAACCATTCACAATTACCAACAACAGTCGTGATATCGCCTCTGCATTCCAATGCCGGATGACTATGAGTACCTTTTCTTTCTGTTTGATACGAAAGAATCTGTTTCCTAGATATTGTAAATGCAATTTACTGCATTTACACTAACTACTCTTTATTTTTTTTCATTTCCATCAATAATGAATCTCATTTATTCATATACAATTGTACTGATTCAAAGTGTATATTATTTGTCGCACATAACTAAAAAAGACCAATCTAAAACAGCCCTAATCACGACACACAATCTTAATTCGAAGTTAAATCGTAGATTAGCTTACCCACACTCATCATGCCCATGTTTGTACACCTAATGCAAAATAATTTGCATAATTCACAATAGATTAATATTCAACACCCGTTTTCAACTACCACTACATAAAATCACAAAATTAGCAAATAAACAATTGTCATGTCAAATTAAAATCCCCTAATGTCATGACCATACCAACTCCGATGCAAATAAAACTTACTTTAAGGTAACTTTTAAAGTCACATGTTCAACATTCTACATACTCCATTCGTCCATAAACACCAAAAAAAAAAAAAAAAAACGCATAATAGTGACGGAATTAGTGACGGCATCTAATAGCTCAACAACTAGTCACAGAATTAGTGACTGAAAGTGTCAGTCACTAATTAGTTACAGATTTATCTGTCGTTAATCCGAAGCAGTCGCATGTGGTTCCGTCATAGTTACTTTAGTGACGGAAAAATCCGTCACTTAAAACTTTTTACTGACAAGTTTATTATTGACGGATCTGCCGAAACTTGATACGTGTGTAATCTGTTAATGAAGAAATTTCACTAATTAGTGACCACTGATCGGTGAGTTTTTTGTAGTGAAAAATAGTCTTATTTGTAGATGACACGAATTTTAATGACAAATTAGTAAAGTAAGAAAAAAATAGGTAAAATATGAGACAAAAATTTCAAACTTTTATAAATTGGATTAATTTTTGTTGACACCCCACCCGATATGATAAAATGAGTACTATTTTTCGTGACCGGAGTGAGTATCAAAATAGTGAGGTGAGACAATTTGTAGACCGTCTTATAAAACTTCGATTGTCTGCTTAAAATATCGACATTACATATTGTTATTAAAACCCAATGTTGTGAAAAAAATAGAGCACTTATGTAATTGAGAAACTCTAAAATGGGAAATGTGATTTATTTTTATGGAAAGGAGGAAATAATAATTTTTATTGTAAAAATTAAAAATAAAAGTATAATATAATAAGGAAAGTTTTAGCGGGAGTGCTATATAAATTGATTCGCTCTTATTCTGCATGATCAAAGCCCTAGAGCAGCTGCTATCTCACAACAATGGATCCGCGGCATGATCTCTCTGATCCGACGCTGGTTGAGCTTGAGAGGAAGTTGAAGAAAGAAGGAAAGGTTAGAGCATCGCTTGTTTTACTATTAATTGCAATATTATGTCGATTTTAGAATCGTTGTAGTGCAGCCTAGCCTCATAATTTCGAGTTTAAATTCAAATGCTCTGAACTATGTATCTTCCTGGTTTTGTTTTTGGTGCGATTGATTGTGAAATCTGAGCTGAAAATCGGAACGATTCTAGTTTTGATTGAATTCTTAATTTCGATATGTCGAATTCATGAATCATAGGCTCAGAATTTCTCCTGGTTCTGTTTTTTCGTTGGAAATAGGAATGATTGATTGTATTTTTGTTTTTAGATTAAGTAATTATGAAATTGTGAGTGTAGGCTAGAGAGAAGGAGTTGAAGAAACTTAAAGCTGCTCAAAAAGCAGCTGCGGCGAAGCATCAGGTGCTAATTCACTTCATTCTGCCCCAAACCAGTATAGCTATGTTACTTGATTATCATATACGTTTGTGTTTGTTAGAGATACTCATGCTTTGCGTGTTTGTGTTTGATTTCTCGCAAAATCCAGAAACAACAACCTTCAAAAAATGCAAAAAAAGAAGCACAGAAGGTAAATCCCCTGGAAGTTGACCCAGAGACACCTCTGGGTGAAAAGAAAAAACTCTCTGACCAGATGCCACAGAGTTATAATCCAATGACCGTTGAAAAATCGTAAGCTATAGATTATTGATCTAGTGTTGTTGCTAAATATGAGAGTCTTCCGTCTCATCATTGCCAAATTTCTTGCTAGGTGGTATGAATGGTGGGAGAAGTCAAAATTCTTTCAGGCAGACTCCAAAAGCTCCAAACCACCTTTTGTCATCGTAAGTTTCTGCACATCCTTTGGGCAGTAACATATTTTCAAAATTCAAATTAACTGTTCATGGCTGATAGTACTTCAACTGTTCTTTTAATACACATTTAATCCTAATGCAGATGCTCCCACCTCCTAATGTTACTGGGGCCCTTCACATTGGCCACGCTCTTACTGCTGCTATTGAGGTTTTCAAGTGGCAATTGATTAATTATCATGTCATTAATTTATTTGAAATGTTTGATTTCTAAGCACATTTTTCCTCTAGGACACCATTATTCGCTGGAAGCGGATGGCTGGGTACAATGCATTGTGGGTGCCTGGTATGGATCATGCTGGAATAGCTACACAGGTTGTTCATTCGGATATATTTCAGCTTTTAATATATCCGTGGTCTACTTTGTCATAAACTTGCTGAGCCAATCACCGATTCCAATGCAGGTTGTTGTGGAAAAGAAACTTAAGGCGGAACAGGAATTGGAAAGGCATGATCTTGGTCGTGAAAGATTTGTAGATGCAGTAAGTTCTTTCATATATTCTCATTTAATATAATTTTGGTAATTTGCAGCATCCTCTAACCAGGGCTATCTCATTTATGCTCTTTTACTTGTTAAATGTGGTAATAGGTCTGGAAATGGAAGAACGAGTATGGGGGCACAATTTTAAAGCAACTCCACCGCTTGGGTGCATCTCTTGATTGGTCACGTGAGGTGATAATTTGGATCATCATTGCATATTTGATTAGGCAGAGATTTAAAGTGGAACTAATATCTTGTTCTATACAGTGTTTTACCCTTGACGAGAAGAGATCAAGGGCGGTCACGGAGTCTTTTATAAGACTTCACAAGGAAGGTCTCATATATAGGTATGCTCATGCTTAAATGCAATGTTTCAATTTTCTTGTGATCTGAGATAGTTTCTTTCCTTGTGTTCTTGGAAGCCTAATTTTGTGAAGACCAATATCCTCATATTTGAGATTTTTATTTATAATGGATGACACATTCTCGATCAGTTAAATCATGCACTTGCATTTGATAACTGTGCAATGTGATGGATAATTGATTTTTGCTGTTATAGCATGAGGTTAGTTGACACTTTTATGGACAAGACACCCCGTGATTAGTCAAATTTTTGTTGCATTTCGTCCTCCAACTACTACCTATTCGTCAATACTTTTATATCGTTCTTTGGTGTTTCTGTGTTGTTGTGCAGTTGTCTGGTATATGGTGGTTTATTTGTTCCCCTTTCTTAAAGTTTCTCATCCAATATTCTTTTTAGGGATAAACGTCTGGTGGCTTGGGACTGTCGTATGCAAACAACAATATCCAAGACTGAGTTAAAAGACGAATATATCAAAGAGAGAACACTGCGACCGGTTCATGGGTATGAAACTGAAGTCGAATTTGGGGTTCTGACCTCATTTGCTTATCCTCTGGAAGGGGATTTGGGTGAGATTGTTGTGGCAACTACTCGAGTGGAAACAATGCTTGGGGATACGGCTGTGGCAATACATCCAGAGGATCCAAAATACATGCATCTTCATGGGAAATTCGCTGTTCATCCTTTCAATGGAAGGAAGCTAAAAATAATTTGTGATAGTGTCCTTGTCGATATGAAATTCGGGACTGGTGCGGTTAAGGTGAGCAGAACAGTTTCTGCTAATAATACTTTCTTTTCTATTTTCAGTTCATATTCTGAGAAGTACTTGGACGTGATATTTTGCAGATAACTCCAGCCCATGATCCTGATGATTATGAAGTTGGCAAGCGCCACGATCTCGACTGCATCACTATCTTCACTGATGATGGGAAAATAAATAGCAATGGTGGTGAAGAATTTGAAGGAATGCCACGTTTTAAGGCACGTGTGGCTATGATCCAAGCTTTAAAAGAAAAGGTACTCCTACACTTCACTTTTTATTAAGCATTACTTGAAGTAGTTGCCCTTATTTTAATTATGCTGATTGTTAGCTCTATTTGCAATCAAGGGACTTCATAGAGGTGATAAAGATAATGAGATGTGCCTTAAAATTTGTTCAACAAGCAATGAAGTAGTGGAATACCTTGTAAAGCCCCAGTGGTTTTTGAGCTGCAAAGGCATGGCAGAGGATGGTCTGAATGCTGTTTTTGGTTGTACAACTCCAAAGTTAGGGATCTTACCGAAACAATATCTTGCTGAATGGCAGAGGTATTTTTGAGAATTGATAATAGTCTTTGAAGCCTTAAGTTTTCTCACCTTTCCTTTATAGTTGATGTATTTCCTCCCTGCTTTGTGCTGCGCTTAAACTTTTGATTAACTAACATTTATGCAAAATTAGCTTCTAATGATATCCCGTGTTCCATAGATGGCTTGAAAACATGCGTGACTGGTGCATTTCAAGGCAGATTTGGTGGGGCCATCGTATCCCAGCGTGGTATGTGGAGTTGGAAGATGATCAGCTCAAGGGGCTTGGTGCATACGATGATCGGTGGGTTGTTTGCAGGACAGAGGAAGAAGCTCAGGAGGAGGCTAGCCGATTGTTTGCTGGGAAGAAGTTCCAGCTTATCCAAGATCCAGACGTGTTAGATACCTGGTTTTCTTCTGGTTTATTTCCATTATCTGCATTTGGTTGGCCAGACGAAACTGAAGATCTCAAAGCTTTTTATCCAACAAGCATGCTTGAAACTGGTCATGATATTCTCTTTTTCTGGGTGGCGCGTATGGTGATGATGTGTATGAAGCTAGGAGGTGATCTACCATTTACAAAGGTTTGTAGCATTCTTATTTTCCTGCATGTTTGAACTTTAAATTTTAAAATTATAATTCTGTATACGTTGCTAAGGCGGATTCTTTTTGTGCCAGCCTAAACCTATTTTTTCAGCCTAGAAGGATTATGGTGCAATTTTGTTCATTTCATAATTATGAGTTCTGTTATGTGATTAGTGTAGATACTGAAAGAGAAGAATTTATGTGTCGTAGTTGAATGTTCTGTTAACCTGCTGGTCGTCTGATCTATGTACCAGTTTTACTGGCACTTTTGCTTTTGAGTTACTAAACGATATAATTATGTTGCAATCTGTGCTGTGTTGTGGCATTTTAGTTTTATAGTATGTAAAAGAAGTTGACCTCATTGCTAAAATGCAAGTTATTGAACATTCTTTACTTGCATTCAGGTTTACTTGCACCCAATGGTTCGTGACTCGCATGGATGCAAAATGTCCAAATCCTTAGGAAATGGTATCGATCCACTCGACATTATTAATGGTGCAACTCTCGAAGAACTCCATGAAAAGCTGGATAAAAGATTTAAAGAAGGAAACTTGACAGAGGATGAAGTCAAAACTGCAAAAGAGCATCAAAAGAAAGAATTCCCTGATGGGATTGTAGAATGTGGCACTGATGCTCTGCGCTTCGCTCTTGTTTCTTATACAGCTCAGGTGAATACTTATATTTTACTTTATCTGAACTTGTTTTTTCTTCTTGTTCATCAAAGTCTTATCTTCACGTTCCTTCCTTCCAGTCGGACAAAATAAATCTGGACATTCAGAGGGTTGAGGGATATCGGGAGTGGTGCAATAAGCTGTGGAATGCAATTAGGTTTGCTCTGACTAAACTTGGAGATGACTATACCCCTCCAATAGAGATTGATCCAGCTTCCATGCCTTTTAGCTGCAAGTGGATACTGTCTGTGTTGAACAAAGCTATATCAAAAACAGTTGCGTCGCTGGAATCATATGAGTTTTCTGATGCTGCCACGGCTGTGTACTCGTGGTGGAAGTATCAGTTGTGTGATGTCTTCATTGAAGTAATCAAGCCGTATTTTGGTGGCAGCGATCCTGCATTTGCATCAGCGAGAAGATCTGCACAGGATACCTTATGGCTGTGCCTAGATTGTGGCTTACGGCTGCTCCATCCGTTTATGCCTTTTATCACAGAAGACCTGTGGCAGCGTCTTCCCTCCAAGATAGATTCTGCCAGAAAAGAATCCATTGTGATATCGGAATATCCATCCGTTGTTAAGGTAACATCGTTTTTAACACTTTGCTCATTCTTGTCAATCTTTATGAAATAACTCATTCCCTTGAAATGTCAGAGCTGGACGAATGATGAGGTGGAGTCGCAGATGGATACGATCAATTCTGCGATTAAATCAGTAAGGTCTCTTAAATCACTTTTGCCACCAAAAGTGAGGCCAGCAGCTATTGTTCATTGCCACACAAATGAGGCACATGGTATCATCAAGGGACATGAAATGGAGATTGTTACTCTTGCCAAGCTATCATCTCTGACTGTATGCAATTATTATTCTTTCTTACCACATTTTATCTATCTTTTTCTTTCTATTACGGTATTACCTTTTACTTGACTTCCAAACTATGCTAATTTTAGGTGTTGAGTGAGGATGATGAGGTTCCAGTGGGTTACTTGGTGGAACTAGTCAATGAATCTGTCTCAGTCTTCCTCGAAAAAGGAAGCATTAACATCGAAGCTCTACTTGGAAAGCTGAAGAAGATGACTTGTGCTGCTGGCTACTGAAATTTCATCTCTAGATATAAATATGTAAAATGGAAAGACAAAACTAATTAATTAACACATTCTCACAAACCCAAATACTCCTACCTGATCCGGAAGCATAATTTTGTTTATACCAATCAATGCGTAAAATATTACAAGAAATGTTAATTTTATTTATGAGTCACTAATTTTATTCATTTTTTAGTTTTATTTTTATTTTTTTGTAACAAAATATGTACAATGATATTGTCAAGAATAACAAATGAAGTTATTTGATATACCAAAAAAAATTATAAGAACATAACCTAAATGTATTATAGTAGTAGTAACATAGAAATATTTTAAAATACTACGTGATACTCAATTCCTCCCACAAGAATATGCACTTTTTTTTATTTTTGGTGTCTTACAAGAATATGTACTTTTTAATTTTAGAAATTCTTTCTCTCTAATATGGTGGGACACTTTCTATTTTAATAATTGTGTCATTTAGAGAGACATCCCAAAAAGAAAATATGTCACTTATAGTGACTAGTGAGATAGGAGAGTACTACTTTAATAAATATATTATAAAATAATTATTTTGTCCTTGAAAAATAAAAACTTTTAAAATGACACAAGTTT
>NC_062967.1:28343481-28383599 GCF_023119035.1 Salvia hispanica | reverse complement strand
TGAACGGGTCGGCCTTCGTGGACCGGCCGGCGAAGGAGTCGGCCTACGAGCTGATGTTCGGCCGGTCCATGGGGTTCGCCCCGTACGGGGTTTACTGGACGACGCTCCGGAGGATCGCCTCCGGCCACCTCTTCTGCCCGAAGCAGCTCAGGGCTTCGGCCGGGAGGCGGTTGGAGATTGGCGATCAGATGGCGGCGGCGGTGATGGAAGACGGTGGTGGTGTGGTTCGAGTGAGGGATGTGTTGAAGGTGGCGTCGCTTAACAACATGATGTTCACTGTGTTTGGGCGGCGGTATGTTCTTGATTCCGGTAACGGGGAGACGGCGGAGCTGAGGGAGTTGGTGGAGGAAGGGTACGATTTGCTCGGCCGGCTCAACTGGTCCGACCACTTGTCGTTTTTGTCGGATTTCGACTTGCAGAGAATCCGGCTCCGGTGCTCCATGATGGCGCCCCGGGTAAACCGGATTGTGGGCCGGATCATGGCCGAGCACGAGAGGCGAGACGGAGATCATGACTTCGTAGACGTCCTTATGTCGCTTCAAGGGCCCGACCGGTTGTCGGAACCCGACATGATCTCACTTCTCTGGGTAAGTAGAAAGTAGTATATATGTCTGTGTTGTACTGTATACTGTGCTAGCAAATAAAAATATAATAATATAAAAGGAGAACTGAAATCACTATATAAATATTTTTTTAATCCTGTCATGCAGGAAATGATATTCAGAGGGACAGACACAGTGGCAGTCCTGATGGAGTGGATACTAGCCAGGCTCGTGCTGCATCGCGACGTTCAGTCAAAGGTGCAGCACGAGCTGGACGAGGTGGTCGGGAGCTCGCGCCAGGTCGCAGAGTCTGACCTGACGAAGCTCCCTTATTTGACGGCTGTCGTCAAAGAGGTCCTGCGCCTGCACCCGCCCGGGCCGTTGCTCTCGTGGTCCCGTCTCTCGATCCGGGACGCGACGGTGGACGGCCACCTCGTCCCCGCGGGGACCACGGCTATGGTCAACATGTGGGCGATATGCCGGGATCCAGACAACTGGCCCGACCCGCTAACCTTCAAGCCCGAGAGGTTCCTCTTGGGCGCGGAGATTGCGGATATGACGCTGGCGCCGTTCGGGTCGGGCCGGAGGTCGTGCCCGGGGAAAGTAATGGGAATGACGGCGGTGAGCTTTTGGGTGGCGAGGCTTTTGCATGAGTTTGATTTTGCGGCAGCGGGTGACGTGGATTTGTCGGAGGAGATGAGGCTGTCTTGTGAAATGAAGAAGCCGCTGGCGGTGGCGGTGCGGCGCCGGCGGGATAGAGGCGTTGGAGCAGTGAAAGTTTAAGGAAAAGGGATCATGATAGCGACAATATTGGAGAATATATGTATCTATTGCTATAAATATTTGAATGTGGCGTGATGTCATCACTGCATTTTGATGTAACTTTTGGATTATTATTTTATGACTATGTATTTGTATAATGTGGAAAGTAGTAAGGGAAAATCGCGTGCAATATTTTACTTCATCGGTCCTTCAAAAATACTCTCATCTGTGGACGACAAGAGTTTTAATGAGAAATCAGAAGCCTTAATCCGAGTAGCAATATGAATCGGATTGTGCCTAAAGAAGCACGCGCAGAAGCCAACCAACGCGTGGCTTGGGTGTTCCATACTTCTATACTTCAATATTTAGTAAGTGATATTATGATGAGACTTACCATGCGATATTTCACTTCAAGCAATGGTAAATCCAGAAAACAAAACACGTGCGGCGTCAGAGGCAAAATGTTGACATGAATGGACGTCGAACACGAAGCGCAAGTGGACCCAACCACGAAGAGTTGGCGGTAGCACCAAAGTCCGAATTTATTTAATATTTTCAATTTTTACGTATCGATAAAACTCGTGCAGAGAAATTATTTGCATGCGCGCGCATTCTACATTATTACAAAGTACTACTAAATGGGCCCATAGCATATCAACCGACAATGCGGATCTATTACTAGTATGAGCATTGTTCTAGCTTATCCAAAAAAATTTCCCCTCACAAATCATACTACCATTGCTCTACCTTTGTCTTCTAACACCGTCAAATTGAACACCTTCAGTTTCACGAGTTTTATTTTCTGAATATACCAACACCTTTGTCTTCCGACACCTTCAAATTAAATACGTTTCACGAGTTTTATTTTCTGAATATACTAATACCTTTGTCTCCGACACCTCCAAATACCTTTAGTTTCACAATTTCTATTTTCTGAATTTACAACTGAGTTGGTCTATAATCTATATTAATATATGTAACTATAAAAATTTAATGATTGCATCGTCACATCTTGACCACTTGGTTTACTTGACAAGGACTTAATTAAGGTTTAGGATGTGGTCAAACTTAACAACCAGAATATTATATGTTTAATTAGATCATTTTGAAAAGTTTGTTTTCGGATTTTTCCTTTTAAGTGAGGATTCTCCATGCAATTATATTTGTTTTTCGGCAATGATGTACTACTACAATAACTAACTAAATAAAATAACTAAATTGTTTATTTATTTATGTAATTTCAGTATTCTTTATGAGCCAACCACTCCTTGGAACAAAACCATTTGATCCTACCTTAATATACTGTCAAGATCAATGAGTTTTGAACATATAAAAACACATTGAGACAAGAACATGTACGTGAAGCCATTTCAAGAAAAAGGAACAAAGTATATTGTTATGTACAGATATAGTATGGTCATTCAAATAGTAATAAATGGGACATGTTAACAGACACATACATTAATTATACTCTCTTCGTCACATTCAAGATATTCACTTTTTCTTTTTAGTTTATCTCATTCAAATGTCCATTTTCTATATTTGGAAATAACTCCTCTCTCCTTATTAAAATATCCAACTACATTTTTTCTCTATACTTTATTCCCCCTAATAACTCTTCCTAAAATCTCGTGCCACTCAAGAATGTGGACATCTTGAGTGGGACGGATGCAGTATATTTTTTGGTTCATTATGTAAACATACACAGATAGTAATTGACTAATTCTCTTGTTGATTTATAGTTAATTCAGAAGGCGGCTCAATAATATAAGGATTGTTGATTTGTAGATACCTCAAAATGCAGGACTACTAATCGACGTACTTAAAACTATTCAATACCCAAAATCGAGGATCGGACTCCTTATGTTTGTTTAAGGATAGACGAGTCTCTATCAGTCCATCAAACTCTAAAATTATACATTTATGCATTGTTTAGTATCCAAAATTTGTAAGAAAAAGATCTTTATAAGCTCAAAACACAACTACAAAATCTACTAATAATATCGTATATTGTTATATGAAGTCAAACAATCCCTAATTATACGGCAGTGAAATGAAAATGATCTAATGAAAGAGGTGAATTGAAAAGGGAGCATGATGTGATTTGACATAGAAAAAGACTTCCCACCATAATAGAAGGAAAGAAAACAGTGAAACAAATCGCACGCATATCGTTACATCCCATATATAATATTGTTACCGACCAAATAAAATACTCTCTCCGTCCCATAAAAAATGTCACACTTGTGGAACAGTACAAGATTTTAGGAGGTTTTGTTTTGTGTGTTAAATAAAGAAAGAAAATATAATATGTGAGAGAGACCATTTTTTCCAAAAATGAAAATGTGACATCTTTTGTGGGACAAACTAAAAAGGAAAGTGGTCCAGAGCCTTTTTTCCTAACGACAAGGAGCTTAGACATCAATGTATGAGGTGCCGAGTTCGAGCCATCTTGACGTCAGTTGTAATTTCTTCCTTTCATAGGAGTTTATTTGTAATTTCCTCCTTCGTAAAGGAGTTAATTTTTAAGGGAAAAAAAAACTAAAAAGAAAAGTGTGACATTTATTATGAGAAAAAAAACAAAAAAAACTAGCTAAACTCTCTGAAAGGATTGTTAGTTAGGTCTATAATATAAACTCCCACCAGTTGCTTTATATAATCGATTTGGGACACATGTCAAGCTAGTGATGGCCGATTAGTTGTTAGAACATTGGCAACAACCTATGTTGTCAAGGGGCGTCGACTGACTCCATAGCTAACTCCATTAATCAAATTTACTAGCATTTACAGCTGTAGCTATTTGCACGCGCAACGGTTCTGTCCCAATCCTTTACAATCAGTGTTCAGCTTTGTTCTTCGTTAGCCAACCATTAAAATATACTAACACGTATCTTATTCGTTCTCTTCCGACTAATAGGTTAGATATTCGAGTCCTCCCGCAATCATAATTCAACGAAGAAGGCAATCAAGTAAAAATTAGTTCAATTATTAACTTATACTATTTGTTTTCACTGTCACATTTCCTCCATCAAGTAATGCTCTTCACCAGAGTGGCATATCCCACGAATCTCTCGAGCACTTGTATTCTACTACTAATCCTCACAGTGAAGAAAACGACTCGTTGTTTCCCCATTCAATCGTGTGATCAATTTCCCACCCATCTAAAAAAACAAAAGTACCAATTTGCTCAAACATTACTATGCCATGTAATGAAATAGTTGCCATCAATAATTAATTAGTCGATGACTCTTCCACTTGGCCCATGATGAGCACATCTAGTTTCTATTATAGGATAGCCACTCATAATATTTATAATATTTAAATAGAAAATGTACGATAGGCCTGTTAAAAAAAACTTATCTTTTAAGTATGTTACATTTGCAGTATTAAATGTCGTGCCAATCCAATAGCCAATCAGACTTCTCATACGGTACCTATATTCGATCCAAATTCATATCCAGTGACATATTTAATTTGTAATTTTATGGATTTAGTGGGCACCGAGAAAGTTAATTTATGCCATGTGAGAATTGAGATATATATATTCTCCAATGTGCAATTAGACTTGCACGAGCAATTACTAACTTCTATAAGCAAAACTGGTGAGATATTTACATGTAAATTCTATCAAATCTAAAATTTCCTCTTATTACTACTGATTCATTAGTTTTATAGGATGAAACATCATCATAATTTGTTTAATTTCCCTACTACGCTTCAATAAATAGGACCACAGACCATCCCTGTGTAATAAACACCATAATTTGTTTAGTTTTCTTTTTCGTATCAAGTACGCTTCAATAATCGGACCATAGACCATCACCCACACCAACCTCTTAATCGAATTGCTTTCTAGACTTACCAAACCATAAATAAAACTCGAGAGATTTGTCACAAACAAAAAAAAAAAAGGTTCAAATGGCCATAGTTGTGAATTATTATGAAGCCATGGATGAGAAGCCCAAAACTAGTTGCTGTTGTAGTAACGTAGAAGAAATGCAAATACGAGTATGAATAGGGGCGCGGCGTAGAGCAAGAGACGGGATGATGAATCGTTGCTCGAAGAAGCATCATATTCATGTTTGGTGAATTTCTTCTGCATCTCAGGAAGAGTGTTTGCATCTATTTTCCCAATCAACAAATCCTTCATCAATCCTCGTGCATAATCGGTGTGCGAAACGTCCTCAAATTCAACCGTTGCATCCATCCCTACATCATGAAATACCAAAAATAAAAAAATGAATTAGCAATATGTTTAATTAAAGTTATGGCACGTCCCAATTCTCAAAATTTAACTAATCAAATAGCAATACAATGGTCTTGTTTTAATTTGTTCGTGGATAACACATGTTTTAACGTAAAATTAATAAAGTAGATACACAACCAACTTGTTTTGGGAAAATGTACCCGATGATGCGTTTAACATGACTTCATCGCCCCCGGGATGTTCGTCAAGAAATCGCGACACGTCATACACCTGATATATATATGTATTGCGACTAAAGCCATTAGATTACTAAATAAATGGTCACACTCCACTTGGAACTCATCAATTTTATTAATCAGATCTTAATTTGCAGCTGAAATTGGATCAAAATATTTGCCGTATATTTTTTCAATTGACATGTTTGACTTATGTATATCTAAACGTAAAATTATTTCACAAAAAGATTTTGATATTTCCATGCTTTCTAGTTAATTCTATCAAATATTGTAAGCGAATAAAAAGTTAAAAGATGAATATCGGCCCATTAAATGCCCTTATCGGGCTGGTTAAGGGTCCAAAATGTTAAACTACGGCCCATCTATTTTGGGTCAACCAGAGCGGCCCATGAATGCCTACGGAATTAGTACAATTTAATCACTCCCTACCTAAATTCACTAAACGAGGCGTTATTTTCCGGGCACGAATTTTAAGAATAAAATAAGATAGAATGTCGGAAAAAAGGGAACAATTTTCACTTAACTTAGAGCATCCCTATAAGGATTTACTAAAGTTGGTAAGGAATAGAAAATCAAAAAAAGAATTATGAATCACCTGGCAAGGAATAGAAAGTGTACATGATAAACCATCCAACATTTAAACAACCTATTTAAGGATCGAAACAAAATAAAAATATTAATTCAAATCCTATCCCAAAGTTGGTCAGCACAACTATGTGATTTGACAATCTAGTAAAATCCCAATTTCCGCAAATAGTTGGTCGTCCTATTCAGATATTAACAAATACGCAGTATTTACATGTGAAATGACATTATTTTATTTACGCAAGGGATAATCTTAAACAACTAGTTACATATGGGGGGCCAGCAACATGTGAGGGACTAACATTTATTCGATACTCCCTCCGTCCATCGATAAGTTTCCTATATTGTTATTTTCGTCCGTTCACTAATAAATGTCATATTTATTTTTTTTTACTATTTTTGGTAATGAATTCTACATTCTATTAATATTTTCCATTCACTTTCTACTATATTTCTTAAAACCCGTGCTCAGTTAAAAGTGGTCTTGAATTAGTGGACGGAGGGAGTATTAACATACTCGAAGGTTGTTCGGTTTGCAAGATTATATCTCATGATTAAATATGTATTATATCCGGTTCATGAGATTGAATACCACAACTTAATCTTAGATGGATAATCATGTGATAATTAGTCATAGCCAACTCTCTCCAACTAAAATAATCTAACAATTATATCCTAGATTATATCTCGATACTATTTTATCTAATAAACTGAATACCACCGAGAGTATCTAACTTTAAACAAATGATAATAGTATATAATTTTACCTTTAAAATTGAAAGGTATCTGTATCATAAGATTATTAATCAAAAACATATACACAAACAAATCGGCGCAGGTTGTCCTTTGAATTCAATTTGCACATCGTTTTTGAACCTACAAATTTGTTATCTGTTTGACTCTCCTTTTGTTTTATTTGTTGATGTGCAAGGAATTTGTTATTTGTTGGAGTTTCTATATATATATATTTTGTTATTGATCAATCTTCAAAATTCCAACTCTCACATTAGTGAAAAATAATAGTAGAAATATAAGAACAATAAATACTACAAAACAAAACATGATGAATAGTGGAGTACTAGTGAATAACATATCGGTGACAATTAATTGAACAAAACTCACATTATCAATAGGAGGAGACTTGATTTATTTATACCATTTGACCAGTCAACACAAGATCAAATATACCCCACTAAATTTGATAAGTCAGAAAATAGTAGTAAAATCTAAATATACATGAAAATGTCAAAATTATAGTAGTAAGTTAGTAATAAAATGAAGTGTTTGGACTTCTTTAATTAGCTCCCTCTACCTTTTTTTTTTGGTTCTGGATTTAATAAGTTTAGGCGTAATATTTAATAATAATATGAATAGGGCCGGGGCTTCGCTATATATAAATTCCATTGCTAATTTTCGATCAATTCCGGCTATGAAGCCCAATACAATATATAAAGAAAAATTAATTGGCAAGGTAATCAACTGTCAACATATTTTCGATGGATACTATACATTTTCCATGTTTCTTTTAATAACAATAATGGTCAGCGCGACATCTGTCAATAGCAATCTTGTCATATTTGTCGTATCTGATCTAAAGGATTTTGATCTATGAAAACTAGATATATATATAGAAACACAGAATAATATCATAGTAGGGCATTTTTAGGTCATAATTAGTACCCGCTCTGTCCCACTAGAAATGAAACGTTTTCCTTTTTGGATTGTCCCATTAAAAATGAACCATTTCTTAACATAGAAATAACTTTATCTCTACTTTTCTCTCTCTCTTACTTTACTCTTTCTTCTTTAACTCACAAAACAACACTACATAAAATCTTGTGCCGAAAAGCAAACGTTTCATATTTATTGGGACGGAGGGAGTATATTTTTAGGTCATGTTTTCTTATAATATGACCTAAAACTGCTTAATTAATGACCTTCCGTGTTTTTGGTTGATTATTGACCATTAGATCATCTAATTATAGGGCCAAGATTTGGGCTGCATTTTTAGATTTAAATGCATTCTCGTTTTGATCATCACCCCTGGTCCAAATTCATATCTAGTGACATTTATAATTTTATGAATTTAGTAGGCTCCAAGCAAGTTAATTTATACCATGTGAGATATATATTCTCCATTGTGCAATTAGATTAGACTCGAGCAATTACCAACTTCTATAGGGAAAACATATTCACGTGTGAATTGTATGAAATTAAAAAAATTTCTTTTTATTGCTACCAATAGTTTCATAGGAGGATACATCACTAGAATTTGTTTCGTTTCCTTTCTTATATCAGGCACGCTTCAACAAAAAAGGATCATATACCATCCCTGTCTAATAAAAACCATAGTTATTTGCTACAAACTGACCAATAACACAATATCATCACCCTCACCAACCTCTTATTTGAATCGAAGCAAATGAATGGCCATTATTGTTGTGAATTATTTATTATGAAGCTTTGAAACTAGACGGTGTAGTCGTTGTTGTTGCTATTGTAATAACGAAAAAGAAATGCTGCCGCGAGTATGAATGGGGGCATGGTGGCATAGAGCAAGCCGAGTCTCGAAGTTGAAGTTGAAATTGAAGTTGAAGTTGAAGTTGAATTGTGGCTTATGAGACCATCAACATTTCTATTTATACTCGGCCTTATTTTAGGACGAGTATATGGCTCTATTTTCCCAACAAAGAATTCCTTCATCAGTTCTTCAGTTTTTTCGCTGTGCCCAACATCCTCAAATTCAAAGGTTGCATCTTCCCCTACATCATGAAATTTATTTCAGTGACTCGATATATGCAATGACAGAGCCAGTCATTTCACGTTGAGGGCCCAATAAGATATTTCACATTAAGAAGGTACCTTTTGAAATCAAAACAAAAATTAAACTTAACTACTCTTATTTTAGCATATATAGTTCTCAATATTAATCTTAAAACAAAGAGAAATAAAAAAAATAGAAAAATGAATTAGCTATAGGATTAAAAAAACAATTACCTTTGTCAACTTCCATTAGTCTTGTTAGTGGATATCACATATTATAACATAAAATTAATAAAGTAGGAGGAATAAAAAAAGATTGAAGTAATATTAATGGACTTATTTTTGTGGGGAAAAGTGAATATCATACCAAAACGAAATGTGTTTTCTTTTTTTTTTGAATGGGTCAAAATGAAAAGAAAAAAAATTGATTATAAACTAATATAGTTTTAATAGTTATAAAATTACCAAAACATGCATAGAAAACCCTAGACCCCATCATGTAACTCAATACACGATGGGATGGGCTAGAATAAAATACTTATAATAAAAATGAAAATTAGATATACTCATCACCTATTTTATTGAAGCGTACCTGATATGTTTAACATGGGTCCCTTGCCTCCAGGATGGTCGTCAAGAAATCCCGTAACGTCGTAGGCCTGGTATACAATGCTACAAAAGCTATTAGCTTACAATACAAATGGTCACCCACTCAACTTGGAATTCGTCAATTTTTTGATTAAACAGATCCTAATTTGCAGCTGTGAATCGATCAAAATATTTCCTGTACATTTTTTCAATGACCATATTTAATTCATGTATTTCTAAAGAAATTATTTCAGAAAAATATCTTAGTAAAGTAAAGTGTTAAAGCCCTTAGTGGGCTGTGCATGGGTACAAAATCTTGAATATATGGCCCACTTATTCTGGGTCGAATGTCCCGGCCCAATGCAATTTTTAATGAATTTATTATTTTTATTATTTAATTTTAGAGCACAACTTGAAATAAAACGAAGAATTTGTTATTGAAAAACAACAACTACTACTACTACTATATTCACTACTACTACTATATTCGACATTGTTATTACAATTTCATCAATTTTCAAGTTGAATTAGAATTTAATCACATTCGAGTTCAATCACCCAACATTATACAACCTATTTTAATTAGGGGAGCTAGAATGTTAGCATGTTATATATATAGATGTAATTTGAATCATCTAAAAAATTAACAGGTGCATATGATATTAGAATAAAAACCTCAACACAACTATAGGATTTGACAATATAGTAAAATCCATCCGTCCATAAAAAATAGACTGATTTTACTATTTTGGATCGTCCACTAAAATTAGATTAGTTTCTAAATATAGAAAATTTTATACATTTATATACTATGGACTTCATAATCCACTAACACTACTTCTCTTTTACTACTTTTTATATTTCTCTTCCTTTATCAATTGTACATTAAAACTCGTGTGATAGACAATTATATCTATTTTTTGGTAGATACATGGAGTATATGAAGGATTCTTAATGTCACGAATCATCTAATATTATAGATTTTGAGTTTAATAATATAAATATAGAAGAAAGAGAGAGAAGAAGATGACCTTGCCATCGATGATAAGCCAACAATCGTCTGGGTTACAGTGCTGTGACGCCTCCTCAAAGGTGAACACCTTTGTCTCCATTTCTGCAAAACTAAACTAAACCAAATTATCCTTACAAAAAATCTATGTAAACATTTCAATAAATAGTACTTCTAGAGTGTCATAAATCTTGCAATCTTTTTTTTTTTATTTATTTTTATTATTATTGTTATTTATGTTGATTAATTTACTATACTAGACTGGTCTCTCACGCCGCCTTCTCATAATAAAAATTCGGTTAATAATTAATATTCGTCGTAATCCTTTTAATTCAACGAGCACATCACCTACAAATTTATTGTGCTGAGAAATTTGTTACTTTTTTGACTTTCTATTTATAATTAATTAATTAATCACTCCAAAACATAATGAATGATACTAGTTATTAACATATCGGAGACAATTAATTGAACAAAACTCAAATTATCAATTTATACCATTTGACCAGTCAACACAAGAAAAAATTACAAAATTTAAATCCCAATTAATTTGATTAGTTAAAGGATATAGTAAAATCTTAAACTCCTTGAAAATACCTAAATTATAAGTGCAAAAATTGAAGTATTTGGACTTCTATAGCTATTACTAAGTCTTCTACTTTATTGGTCCGAGCTTTAATGAGTTAGGCACTAATATTTATTAATAATATGATTAGGGGGTGCGCTATATATAAATTCCATGGCTAATTCTATATCAATTTTGGCTATGGGCTATGCTAATGTATGTGTATGACATCTCCCTCGCATGGAAGGAAACGTCTCTGGACTTGGACAAACATAACGCACTACACTCTGGACTTTCGATACGAACGAAATTATTGGGTTTGGATCAAGCCTTATTGGGTTCATATCCTTATTAGTTTGACCTGTTAAGAACCCGATAATTTCGGATTAGATGCCCGTTAAGAAATAGTAATATTATTATTTATTATTATTATTTTAAAAAAATATGTTTCACTTTAATTATGTCATTTCTTTTTAATCAGGTTTAAATTGTATAACACGAATTTTTATCGTGTAAATTTGGTTTAAAAATAAGGTTTAATTGTGAATCTCAGGTTTTAAATAGTGTAATATCAGGTTCGAGTTGCTATCATGTTGTGTCAACCATATTATATTGTGTCGTAAACGGATCAGGTTAGCCTTATCGGTTGGGTCGCTATTGAGTCAACCCGAGAACGACCCAACCTGCATGATTTACCACCCCTAGTAAATTAGCAATCATGTATCTCCATGTTTCAGAAACCAAACTCTTATCCTTCAAAATTTTCTCCTATTGTTGGGAGAAACACACACACAATTTGAGTTCTATTGAAATGCGGTTTAATTGACTTGATTATATCTACCTATATGTGTGTGTGTTTGCATAATCAATGTATTGATGAGTAAATTAAAATTGCAAGAATGAAAAAAAAAACATTGAAACATGGGCAACCCAACTTCTATAATAGCACAATCCAAACATGGAATCAAATTCGTACATTACACATAATACACACACACTTCAATCAAACAATTATATACTTATCATCCAAGAGAACAAACCGTTACATTTAATGAAACCAAAGCCAAGAAATCTTCAAATTATAGATGGCCTCACCATGTCTCAGACATACTTCATTCTTGAAAGAATCATTCTGCAATAAAATATCATTCATCATTCATACAATTAAATACAAGAATGAAATCTATGAATGGTGACTAATCGTCTTGCGGAAATTTCAGGGACATAAATGATTGAAAATATGTACTTTTGATCCAAAAAAGAGGACCACGTCTATCAGTTCTCAATATCGACAAACAAAAAGATAGATCAAACCATGTGGTTTCTTATCCAAGAATGATATTACTAAAGATATTTATTGTTGGTATAGCTAGGGACTAGAGTTAGATATTTTATTTTACGGGTGACGGTTAGTTGACAAGTGAAAGAGTTATACATTTTCGATGGGTAACAAGTCATATGTGAATACCTGAACATATATCGGTTATATTCTACTCCCTCCGTTCCATAGTAACGGAGGCGTTTCTTTTCAGCACGGAGACTAAGAAAAACTATATTAGATGAGTTAAGTAAATGGATAATAAAGTGAAAAATGAACAAGGTAGAGAGATAAAGAGAGAAAAAAGTAAGAGAGAGTAAAGTATGTGTGGAAAAATGTATTGACTTTTACTAAAAAGGGAAATAACTCTATTACTATGAAACGTACCAAAATGACAAAATGACTCTATTACTATGGAACGGAGGGAGTACGACATAGTGCATAATGGAAGAAGAACGCCGAGTGTAGATGGAATTCTTGTTCCAATTCCAACTCTCTATTTAAGTTCGGGAATAATAACTATGTAAATCACAAAGTATGGTCAAATGTCGCTTTCATAAGATTTAAAAGACTATATTAAAGCGCAAAGTTGAATTTTTCTTGATTGTCTCCTTCGTGTATAAAACAACGTCGTTGGTAATGCTCAAAACGATATTTTTAGTTAAACAAGAAAAGAAAAATTGAATGTAAATAAAAAATATTAGTTTTAATGAAGCAGTAGCATCACCAAAAGACCCCTTTTTATACACAAATGTGATAATTGAAAAAATTTAAAATTTCCTGGCCAGAATCTGACCAGACCTTGTTATATAAATGGAAAGATAATCTTAATTTGGAAATAAGAATATTATATGTGATTCTACTACTAGTACCACTATATGTCAACAAGTTAAAAATTAAAATAATACTCCTCGTTTCATTAAAAATGAAACGTTTTTCTTTTTAGTCTGTCCCATTAAAAATGAAACGTTTCTAAAAATGGAAACAATACTCTCTCTACTTTTTTTCTCTCTTACTTTACTCTTTGTTCATTAATTCACAAAACAACATTACTTGAAAAGCAAATGTTGCATATTTAATGGGAGAGAGGGAGTAAAAATTAAAAGTCGGCAAATCAGTAAAACAAAAAAACGCACCTTGAGTTGGAAGAAGCGCAGCGCAATCGTCAGAAACGCGACTCCTACTAATATAATCATTCAATGTGGCGACTTTAGGATTGATGGGTCCCACGTCAGGATGGATCTTTCTTCTCATCATTCTTCGCATCACCTAAATTACATGCCATTATTTATGAGTAATTAATTAAAATCAACTAATGTTGGTGATGATACTTATAAAGTCCTACGAAATCTTATATGCAGTATAAAGTTATCGATAATAGTGAAATGCGAGATGCAATACGCAGTCAGCTTCAGGGTTTAGGGGTATTAGGGACTGGAGCGAATGCAGGAAAAAAAGATTAAGACATCCTATTTTTGAAAATTTTATTCCAAGAGTTGGTCTCATGTGCACGCGAGCGAATCTCACTTAGTAAACTTAATTAATCATCTTACTAATCACATAACCATCCTACAAAAATTTGAGAGTGATGTACACATGAGAAAATATCTTTTTTAGAAGATTTAGATCACATTAATAAACACTTTTATATAACAATTTACATAATATTTGGACAAATTTATAATAAAAGGAAGTTTGGTAGGAGCTCAAGTCGCTTGACCACCTCACTTGTGGCCACAGTGCCGAGGTCCTAAATTTTTTTAGTATTGATCGAAAACGTCTTGATTGTTCCTCGATCTGAAGAATCTTTTTTTGAAGAAGAAGAAGATTGCATTGTTTTAAGTCTTTTTAAAAAAATTAACAATATGAAATTAAAATCTTATCCTCGTTAAATTATAAAAACGTAACTCTATAAAACTACAATTTTACCCCTCATTAAATTATAAAAACGTAACTCTATAAAACTACAGTTTCCACTAAAGTATATTGAACATAGAAAAAATTATGTTTTGAATCCGCCACTGATAGTACTAGAAAACTCACTTTATTGAGTTTGTGGATGGGGCGATGACCGTCCTTCGCAGTGAGCTTCCCGGAAGCCGACGACGGCGCGCACTTGCGACTCGACTTCTCCCCGACTGAATCCGGCTTTTCGAACTTCCGGTTCCCGCCAATAGCGCGATCATCCTTGCCCGAATCGACCACAAACAAATCCGCAAGCGTGGTTCTCTCCTTCTTCTTCATCATCACATATTCAAACCCAAACTGCTCCTCATTCTCCTCCGTCTCTGCAATCTCCCCCTCGTTAAGCTCGCAAGCCACGAGCACCAAAGGCTCGTCGCCATCTTCCTCGTCCCCACTCTCGTCCGCCTCCTCGAAAAAGTAATCGCTCTTAAGTTCTTGATTTTCATCTTTCAAATGGTCATAGCCAAATGTTCCGATCGCCAAAATCCCCCCTCTCCACCCCTCGAAAACGTCGTCGCATTTGCTCTCGGCCGGGAAATGCTCGTCCGCGGCGGCATTGTCGCCGTGCTTCTTCGCATTCTCTGCTGCATGAATTACACATTTGATGATAAAAAAAATATATAAAAAAATAAAAGACAAGAAAGTTTGATTGGAAAAGAAGGGATTGTTACCTTTGTTATTAAACTTGCGGTGAACCCAATTGAAGATCTATACGTAAACAAAGGAAACAATGAAAAACATGATCAAGAATAATAAGAAGATGGATAATAGAATTTGATGAGAAACTTGCCTTCATTTTTTTTCTTGTTGGTGAGTGATGAAAGTTGAGAGAGTGGGAAGTGTGGTGGCAATTTAGATAGAGTAGTCCTAATTAATAAATGTGGAGGATTAAGATTAGACCACGTCAATAAAGATTCCATCTAAAATTCAACATATGAGATAAACTAGAAAATTGAAAACTATGTGATTTAATTAGTGGATTTCAAACTTTGTGGAATAGACCACATTTTAATCAAATTTGGTGATTTAAACAGCCATTTCCACGATCTCACTATAACGTTTTCAGCAGCCATGACATTTTAAATGAAAATGACATATACTACTGTAGAGAAATAGAATGAGCATGTTTGTTTATCAAAAACTAATGTTGTTGGAGATTATAAGTATTGAGAGATTATTTGTCCTGTGTTTAGAAATGTCAAGAAAAATTGTTAATATTTTTAGCTTATACTATTAATCAATTGAATTTGATTAACTAATAGACATTATAATAAAATAACTAACTGATGTAAAAATTGAAGTAAGAAAGTTTTTAATTAAATTTTTAATCTATAAAACAATAATAATAATAATAATAATAATAATAATAATAATAATAATATTATAGTCAATCATTTTAAAAGTACATTAAAATTTACTTAATAAGTTATTATCGAGGACATAATAATCATCATTATATTAACATTTTTATTATTATGATTCATACTATATATAAGGGCAAATTGATGAAAAAATGGTAAAATTTTTATGGTAATATTGTGTACTTTCTACATGTGATTGACATACGCATAAGTATGAAAGCAGTGAATTCAGCGGTTGAATTCAATCAAAATAATGCAACAAATCATATTTACATGTTGAACACGAATCTATGTTTATATTCTCGCCTTTTTTTCCCGCTGCATATTATTAGACGACGACAGAAGTAAAAAATTAGGCTTTGTTGGTAGAGAGACGGCGCGACCCCCTAAATTCGCTTTTCGATAGGAGCTTCTAAGTTCTAACTAAATGCGACGTTTCTATAGCTAGGTGGGTCCCTAGTTTGGCCTCCTCTTGGAAGACTCTCATTGCCTGCTCTCTCTGCCTTTTTCGATGCCCAAACAACCGATGTGCCCTAATCCCTTTAATTCCTTTCTTTTAATTATTTCTTCGTACTAATAATTATGGAATAGCACCCCTAAACTAAGACAAAAACACACTCCCAACACAAACCAATCCAATCTATATATCATAATCACATTCCTACTTACTCAAATGAAGTGATATTTAAAGCTAATAACCCCATGTAAAAGAATATTATTATTTACTCAATTTTTCATTAGGTTTAGGCATAATTCCCCTTAGTTTATAGATATTGCTCATTAATTGGTAGGGTTCTATTATTAAGACCCAATTATCGAAGTATATGTTACAAACCATGCTCAAGAGAAATTACCCATTAAGATATTAGGTTCTAGTCTTAGTTCATGCGATCAATCGGATTAGTCAAAAGTTGTGGCAAACACAAGGTGGGTGACCCGAATCACCTAACAATTTCATAGCCATTATCAATGTTTTTTTTTTCCCGGCCGCCCATGGTCTTGTAAAAAAGGTAATTTTCTATTAATGGAAAAAGTAATTTAGCAGAGTATATAATGATATAATGTCAAATATTTCATTTTATTACGGACAAAAATTATAGATGAATATATAAAAAAGGTAATTTTCCATTAATGGAAAAAGTAATTTAGTAGAGTATATAATGATATAACGTCAATATTTCATTTTATTATGAACAAAAACTATAGATGAATATAGGTCTTAATTAGTTACTTAGTGTATTTGTATATATAGAAAGAAAACAATAAGATGGGACATGAAATCCAGGTCTACATGGGCCATGTGTTACAGCATATAATGTTTGAACTGTGTGTTGCTTTGGATTCTTACAAAAGCTAAATCATGAGATTATATGTGGACTGCGATGGTTGAGAGAAATTCCAACTTTTTGGTGGATAATAATGGTGTTATTTTACGGGGCTAGGTACAGACCCCTTTTATCGAACGGTACATGGTACGTGAAGGGGACATCAACTAAATCCGAATGGGGTTCAATTTTAAAAACAACTGGTGTTATGATCAAGGACTCACTGTGTATTTAAGTTGATCTCTTTTTATTTTATATTTCGATGCATGACAATTCACTTGTAAATATCCGAACATTCTCATCCATTTCGGCTCGAGCATGAGGCATTCGCTGATACAATGTATAAGAGTTGAATTTGTTCCCTAGTGATTGGTTTTCTCTAACACATTTGACTCCTTTATAAGGTGTTTTGTTACCTATATATGGAAAGGTTGTATTTTCACCAACTAATTTATTTTCTTCTTTTTTACTACTAAAGTTTGCTAAATTCTACTCCCTCCATCAAGTAAAAAAGAGTTTTACTTTCTTCCGCTACAGGTTTTAAGAAATGTGAAATCTGAATTAGTCGAACGCGGATCTCATTTTTTTTTTATATTAATAGTTTACACTAATAAAATGGGGGTGGAATGCTTCAATGTAAATAGGGACTATTTATTATTTTATATGAAAAGCAAATAAGATTTCTATTGGAGGACATATATATTGTTAATTGAGTTAATTGTAGATAATTTGGGAGTTAAAGGTCATGTGTTTCTATAGTGATATAAATAACCAACGAGCTTCGTAACTTGTACTACTTGCTATTAATAATTTATCTATGTCTTTTTTCTCTTTTTCTATAATGATATAAAAGGACCAATTAATTTAGTACACGTTTTATGGATATATATTGAAGCTTAGAACCAAATAAAAAAACAAAATAAGATATAAAAACAAATAATCTCATGTTTTTATAAATATTTCTATTATGAATCTTTATTGGGCTTGGCCCATTCGAGTTAGTTATGAATCTTCAATAATAAAATTCCAATACCCTTAACTTTTGATCATCTTAATTACAATAAACTTTTCATAATATCGTTACAAAATTCTAACGAGCACTAGTTTAGCCCCTATAAGATTTTTATTAAGGGAACATAGTCATTTATATTACAAAATTTAGCTAAATTTGTAGTCTCATTAGGTTTGAAAGTTGAATAGTAGTATTAAATTACAAAGTTTGAAATTTTTTTCAAATGTCCATTTTATATAAAAAATGATGTCTTTTCATTATTTTCAATACAACATTCACTAAAAAAAAAGTTAGATTACCTACGGAATGTCAATAGCTCACATCTAAAGATTTGTTAAAATAAAAAAGGAAAGAAAGGAAAATTGTGCAAATTGGAACGTACATAACTTATTGACTGAAGTAAAAACATCTGACCGATTAAGTGAAGCTTCATCGTCGTGAATCTCTACTGAAATGTGAGCCTCACAAATGGTTTGAATAATTGAAAGAGTGAGTCCGACATGTTAGGCATGGCAGGTAACCGGCAACTTATCCCTATCTATTGGAACACTATCGATTATGCACTCAACATATATCCATTGCCAAACATATCTATACTTCTACACCTATATAACACCCAAGACTACATATTTTCAATAAAGGAGAACTTTTAAAACTTAGTTATAACCGGATAAGAAGAAAAAAAAAACTTCATATTTTAATTTTCTACTTATTTAACATATTTTAGAGTTTATTTGTAGTTTGGGCCAAAATGTCCAAGTCCAAGAGATAAAGGGCAGGTCTATAGTTTTATGCAAAAATCTACATACTAGTACAACTAATTTTCCGGGTTTCGAGCTAGTCCAAGAGCTACTCGGCCTACTAATGTTAAAATTAATATGTGATATTAATCATATTTTATAGGATGTAAAAAAATTAATTATGATAACTTTTATATGCTTTAACTCAAACATATTGGATAAAAATATAAGATTTGTGTAAATCAAATAAAATTTAAACATATTTTAATTGAGAAATTTGAAGCATGTTTTAAATTAATATTTTTACAATAAATTTGAATTTTTTAAATTATTTATCTATTACTATTATAAAATAAAAAAATTTAACATATATGTATATGTATTTGGGGTCCTATTCTAATGCTTATATCACCCTAATCCAAAATCAAGACTAAATCTCCACCCTTGGATTTTAAAATGAGTGGATGAGACTAAAGTTCACAAATCTCAATAAATAGTAGACAAAATATCAACAAAAGGGTAATTATGTTATCATATGATAATTTTCGTGAGTGTTTTTTTATATCAACATTGTGTATTACAAATATCAACAATATGACATTATAATATCAACACAAGGACAAGAAAATATCAACACATTTTTATTGAGATTGGACATGCATAATATTGAGATTTTGCCTACAATATATTGAGATTTTTTGTTGCATTTGTTGATAAAAGTTGCTTATCAACATGTACGAAAATTGAAATATAATTTATCAAATTTCATCACCCGAACATCGTCGGAACATATGCAATTGAGATCTCGTTGGAATCCTTATTAAATTATCTTTAATTTGATATATTTTTTGCGAAAAAATAATTTAAATTGAGAGAGTTACGTAAATTTAAAGATTTGAGATGATTTTGAGGAGAGAGAAAGTAGTTAGTTATAATTTCTACGTATAGGATTTGACATTAATACCCTTTTAATTTAATTAATAATTATTTAAATTTAAAATATGTTACACTTGGCATTATATCAATCACAAATCTTCTAATCTAATGATTAAAAATTGGTCTCAATTTTAGATTGATAATTAGTTAGCAATTGATCACATCCCTATGTATTTAATATAAAATCGAAGGTTTTTGTGTTTAGTTATATTATAAAAATCATCATTAAGTATCGGATTAGGTATCAAACAGATGAAACAATAGACAATAGTTGCACTTAAGTCCAATTCATTAGATCAGCCTATCAAGTTCTGGATCAATCTTATTCGGGTTGCAGGCAAATTGGGTTATAATTTTATCGAGCTAGATATCTCTCACTCCAAACCTCTAAATTTAGATGGATATTCAAGTCAGCCCATGAATTAGGTATTTACTAACATCCATGCATCCAAATACCTTTTCTATCTCCTCTTTATTACTTCAATGACTATTTTCCTTTTTCATTAATATATATTTCTATACTTTTCCTTATTTTATTCAACACACAAAAAACTTCTAAATTCCCCTTTCATCCTCCAAGTTTAATTACTGAGTATTCACGAAAGGGGGGGAGTATTAACACTACATGAGACTACAAAGCAAGTAATGAATGATGAAAATTGGAGCCACGTTGCAAGCATGTAATGAATGAGGTCCATTCAATATTTGAGATATCCATTGTTAAAATTAGAACTTGCTTGTCTGATGTGGTCGATCCACAAATTTTTTATGGTAAAGGGCCCATGAGAATTAGTGGACTTGAATTGTAAATCGAATTCTTCATGGGCTCACCATATATAAATTAGAAATTCAAATAATTATATTTATATCTTAAATAGAGGATCATTGATAATCATTTTTCAAACAATATTTCTTATATGAATATAGTTCATGACAAAAGGGTGGAGGCTAGAACATGTTGATGAAAGTGGGTAACACTCCCAAACAAAGTCATAATCCCAAACACTAAGTATCTTTAGACTTTGTGTTTTTGTTATATTTTAATTTAATTTAGTACTCATTGTTTTTGTAATTGAACATGTGAGGGTAGTCATGGAAGGTTCAATGATATTAACAAACAAAGTAACTGAAGCCAACACATCATTACTGACGATCTCAGTGTGTCCCGGCTTTTTGAAAGTTTCTCCCGTGTAATTTTTGACGTCACCTAAGTTATCGATCATTGATCCGACTATAATGGAATGTTTGAACATCATTCTCTAGTTTAATTTTAAAGCGCGAGAATAAGCATTTATTCTTATAAAACTTGCTAGGAGTGCTACCTTGTTACTGATATCTCAAATAGACCATGATATCACGTAGAATATGCAAAATTGTAATTTTTCACTGAACATATTATGATATAGGAAGCACATCTTCGAGGCCTTGGAAACACCGATGAGAATATTTCAACGCTCACGACAATAATATCAAGGACTACTTAATATCTTGTTGTAAAGTGTTAGATAGTCTCCTATTCTTCTTTACAAAATACACAACAATATCTTCAATTCAGCCACATTAATGATCAAGCCTATACATATTAATTCCTTATTTAATTGAATAGGAAAATGACAACTACGAGTTTATTACACGGCTTCCACGCGCTATGTTAACCTAGCGATTAACAATTAAGTGGTCCAATTATATTAAAATATCTTAGCTAGTAGATGATATATCAAGGCAGTTTTGCTAAATTATAATTTAATAAGGAATTTATCAATTATTAATCAAAGAGTTAAGTTAATCCACGCACGCTTAATTATCTTGTTCGCCATTATTTTCTTAGTCATCTTTAGTGGTTGTAATTAATAATCAAAGAATCTTCTCCAACCTTTTAAATTTTTTTTAATAATTTGAAATAAATTAAAATTCACCCAAATTTTATCCCACCGAATCTACTTAGTATTAGTACGAATAATGAATTTCAGTTCTTTATTTCAGTTATTAATACCTAATGGAATTTACTTTTTTATTGTTGTAGCCACCATTATAGTTTAGAAGCAATTTGGTTGATAACTATGATTGATTGTTTCATTGATGTATTTATGGTTAGATCTTATTGTTAGAATAAAAAACTTCACCTAATTAAAGGATAAATTATCATTAAGTAATTAACAAGTGATAATTGAAGTCGATTGTTATATTACAAGTTTCATAATTACTCTATTTTGAGTCAATTATTGTCACTGATGACTTATTATACGAATATAAAAGATACATTATAATTTTCTTAATCCCAATACCATTAATTATCTTTAAAATTGAATAAATTAAAGTTGACATTTGGTCACATAGTCCCACTTGTCGAGAACCATAGGCCACAAGTCATATTTCCTTTTCCCCCAATATTATAGTCCACTTTTCTTATCATATAATGTGTATAAGACATCATAAGTCACCTTATCTTTATTCCCCCAAGATTAAAGTTCACCTCTCTTATAAATGTGCATTAAATTTCATCTTTTTAATTTACCATCTTATTTGGGATTCCCATTTTTCGTTTTGAATACCTAAATAAAGTCATAGTAGGGAAGGATTTACTTGTTTATATTGTTTCAGGCATTATAATAAATTTTCTTTATTATGTATGGAAAAAGAAAGTGGACAATATTTATAAAGGGATATATTCTATTTTTACCTATTAAAATAAATAAATACTTATCTGTTGGCCATATTGGCCATAGGATATTCAAATTAACTTTAGCAATTAAAACAAAAATATCTACTGCGAAATGAGGATATTCTGGTTCTTATTAGCGACACGTAAAATTAAATGAAAATGAAGAGATATATACTTGGGAATAGGTTGATTTCTCCTCTATTAGATGTTTACAAGAACTTTGTGTTTGATAATATTTGGTTTTATTGCTTTTTGTGAATTAAGTAAGAAGGATAGGGTTGAAAGTTGGAATTAAGTAGTACTAATATTTTCCTTAATTAGGTTGATTTCTCCTTCATTAGTGGTAGATGTTAACAAGATTTTGTGTTTGATACTAATGATTTTTGTTTTTATTGCTTTTGTGGATTAAGAAAGAAAGTGTTGTGAGATTGAACTTAAATCTCATAGTAGAATTTAGAAAAAGATATATTTCATTCGATCAATATTAAAAGTCTTATTTTGTCATTTTAATTCGTCCGTAAATAAAAATTTCATTTCACATTTTTATTTAATAAACAAATATTTTAACGATAATCATTTTCTAAAATATTAATTAATTAGTTTGCCACAACTCATGTTAAAAAAAACTTATTATGGTTCCAAAATCAAAATCACCAATTACGAACTAACCACGCATAACCACTCCCAAATAATATAGGAATTTAAGTCAAACAAATCTAATACTAGTAGAAATTTAAATATCTAACTTTATTGTGTTGGAGAAGCAACCCATAACTATTAGAATTTCGTAGGCACCTAAGCAAAACGACACCACTTCATCCCCATTGCCGTGCACTCTAAAATCATAATCCATATTTATTAATTAATCACATTATCACATTATATTATCTTGCTAATTTCTTAACTAAAACGTCTACTTAATAACGACAATTCGAAAATATTATTTTATTCGAAAAAAGTAGACTGCAGACCAACCTCCACTACAAAAATTAACAATAATGATAATAATATATAATAAATAAATAAAAAGAATCCCTCAACTTTATTCCAAATTCCAAATAATATTTGCGGCGCTCTCTCTCTGCTCAACTCTCTTCTCCTCTCTCGAGTCTCGACTATATATATATATATATATAAATCGTCTACGTTGAAATTTTCTTCTTCATAATTCATAAATTCATCTCAAATCAAGGAGAAGATTTTTAATTACTGTGTATATCCATGTTTGTTGTGAATCTGTTGTTGATATGCTTCTCAATTTTCCTGGTGCGCTGGTTTCTGCTTCGAACTGCTCTGATCTACGCCGTCAGGAAAGGGATTGAGTGGATCGGCGACCGAGTTCACGTTCACCAGCACTTCAAGGTCCCCGAGTTGAACGATTCGACTCACCAGCGCAACCTCTTCTACCGCCGCGTCTCGCTCTACCTCACCTCCCTCGCGTCGCTCGAGGACTCCGATTTCACCAACCTCTCCGCCGGCAAAAAGTCAAACGACATCGTTTTGTCGCTCGACGACAATCAGACGATCCACGACGATTTCCTCGGCGCGAGAGTCTCGTGGCTGAATCGAGTGGAGAGAGGCGGCGGCGGAAGCCGGAGCTTCGTGCTGAGGATTAGGAAGAAGGATAAGCGGAGGATTCTGAAGCCGTATCTGCAGCACATCCACGCGGTTTCCGATGCAATTGAGGAGAGAGGGAACGAATTGAGGATTTACAGCCACTGCGGCGGGAGATGGAAGTCGATTCTGTTCAATCACCCCGCCGATTTCGACGCGATCGTTCTCGATCCGGATCTGAAGGCGAAAATCCGGCACGATTTGGAGAATTTTCTGAAATCGAAACAGTACTACCACAAACTCGGCCGCGTTTGGAAGCGGAGCTATCTCCTCTACGGCCAATCCGGCACCGGAAAATCCAGCTTCATCGCCGCCGCGGCGAATCTCCTAAGCTACGACGTGTACTACCTCAATCTCTCGCAAATCGCCGATGCGGAGGATCTGAATTCGCTCCTAATTCAAACCACGAGCAAGTCTCTGATCGTCGTCGAGGATCTCGATCGTTACGTCTCCGATTCTAGGCCTAATTCGCGGATTAATTCATCCTGTTTGCTGAATTTCATGGACGGACTATTGAATTCGCAGGAGGAGCGGATTTCGATCTTCACGATGAACAGCAAGGACGGAATCGATCCGGCGCTGCTCCGGCCGGGGAGAATCGATATGCACATTCACTTCCCCCTGTGCGATTTCGCCTCTTTCAAAAACCTAGCGAGCAATTATCTCGGAGTGAAGGAGCACAAGCTGTTTCCTCAGGTGGAGGAGATTTTCCAGAGCGGCGCGGCGATGAGCGCGGCGGAGATCAGCGAGCTGATGTTGGTGAAACGCTCTTCGCCGAGCCGCGCGCTGAAATCGGTCATTTCCGCATTGCAATCGAGCGGCGGAACGCGGCGGAGCGACAGCTCGGCATCGTCGCCGGCGCCGCCGTCTGCGGCGGAGGAAGGCGGCGGTGCCGCCTGGAAGGGAGCAATGCCTAAGGAATTCCGGAAATTGTATGGGCTGTTACGGCTGAAGAGCTGCAGGAGAGCTGGATCGTTCGATCAAGATGAAATCGGACGGTTATAGATGTGTCAAATAAACACAATTTACAATTATTTTTATCGAATAGAATTTTTTTTTCCTTTTTTAATTTTATATATTGAGTTTATAAATGAATATAATTTGTGCATAAATTACTTTTACCTTTAAATATTTGTTGCATTCGTGCAAGGGCTTAGCCATATTAATTTAGCGTAGATTCATTTCGCATGAAGAATTAAATTGTTGTCATACCTCATCATGTTGTTTTATTTGATTGTGTTACTTTTAAATGGTGTGGACATATATAGTGCTCACTTTTTTGGATTCGAACGATTAAGAGAGAAATACAAATTCGCCTTTCTAATTTAGCTTGTTTAAGTGTGGATTAGAGGATGGTACTCGGACTTCACATTTTCTCGGGACATATGTGTGTCGAGTGGAGTCATGTTCGGAGTGACACCACGAGCAATAAATATGCATTGGACACAAGATTTAATGTTTAACTTTTTTCGTGCGCGAAGCGAGAGCTGTTGGTGGATAATTGTACGGTTGTTGTTTTTCGGTGTTATCGGGAGATGCTCCTTAGGTTGATTTATTACATCCTTGGTGGCTGTTTTGGTAAGTCCACGGCCTTTGTTTCTTGTGTTGCTTGGTTGTGCCTTTGGTTATTTGCTTAGTCATATATGTAGTTGTTGATTGACATTGCATTGTTGGTTGTTACACAATGCCTAGTTGTAAGGATGCTTAAATTAGTTGTAATTGTTGCATTGTTTGTTGGATTTGTTGTTTACTTTTTTGAGTAATTTGTATGTTGCCAATTTTTCCGCTCGTCTATTTTTTTTTCCGGCTTCGAGCATTTGATTTTGTCGAGAAAAGTAAAAGGACCCTTTAAAGCCTTTTGTGCAAGATTGAAAGGGTGAGAATTGGATGCATTGACTTTTTTTCAAGATTGAAATGGTGAGATTTATTGAAGAACTATACAAAATACAATTGGACAAAGTGGTGCTCCTCCATATCATGTCAAATACTCCATAAAGAAATTTATCCTATAAATTAAAAAAAAAAGAAAAAGAAATTACAAGAAAGGGAAGGGAGGCGAGGAAGCTGTTTGATGAGGCTATTCCAAAAATTTAGTTGTTTGCTTTGTGAATTAAATATCCTTAGATTTAGTTGTCTTTTTTTTAGATTATTATGGAATATCAAATCAATTTAATAGTATATCCCTTAATTCTATACTATACGCATCATTTTATTTTCCAAGTTTTTTCTTTTTAGGTAAAATCAAAATGAGATGGCAAAAATATATGACAGGGCATGTAGTTTGAACCTAGCCAAAGAATCCCACTTTGGAATTTTTCCTGTAATTGTTGAGGTATATGATTTGGTGTGATATGGCATGTAGGAGTAGATGTTAACAAGAATTAAACAGAGCCAGCTATGTTATTTCAATTAAAACATGTTACTCTAAATTTGTTATGTATATACTGAGTAAAATCATACTCTTAATAAGTTGAGATTATTATTTCTTTTAATTTTTTGACCTTTTAAAACACAATCTATATATGTGATGTTGAAGGTGGTTTTTAGGTCTAGATTATAGGAATATTTTTATTTTATGGAAATAAAAGTTTATACCATGGGTTTAGGATTGAATTGATATTCCTGTATATATGTGATCTATTGATTATAATTATTTTATTAATTACTTAATAAGCGACTAAATTTAGCAATGATTGAAATGCATATATGAAAAAGGTCAATAATATTAGTAATTAAGCTCATTAAAATTCACTAATGAGAAGAATGCCTTGTACTTTTTCATGTTGTTTTGTTATTATTCCCACGATAATAAGTGTTTGTGTGTTTCATGGATGATTAAAAACAAAACAACGAACTCAATTATCCACGAATTCCTTTGAAGAAATATGACGTATCATCTTTTATCCAAATTTTATGGTTCTGTACTGAAACACATAGGCGTAATTTAATATTGAGTCGGATTCTTTGTGTTACTGGTAAAAATCACTACTTGATAAGGCTCTAACCGTAGATCTGAAATTTCCATGAGCAGATATTGAAGTACACAAACGACTTTCAGCTAACAATTTTCAAGGGGACATTTTTGTTAGAAAAGGAATTACAACCATAGAAAACAATCTCTAGAGATGCGTGGAGTGCAGCATCAACTGATAACGAGCGAGCCTCACATCCCACGTGGATATTTGGATGTGGCGCAGTCATCTGGATCAGAAATATTGAATGGCATCCTGTTGAAAATATCAACAAAGTGGTGCTCATGGACTTGAAAAAAGGTAGTTTATACTGACTTTTGCAACTACACAGACAACTCGATTTCATCACGTGAACCTAATTATTGATGATTTTACCTTTTACTGTGTATATTTTTGAGATATAATTAAAACAGTATCACAATTGAATCAGACTTGTGTGCTTGTTGATGCACTTTTTATTTGCACTATAAATACCTGCAAGTATACAGAGTAGGTATAGTATAGCAAAAGGTTAGTATCGGGTATCGAACACGGGGAAGATGTACACAAAGTGTCTATCTTCTACTAGAACTCAATTACTATCTGGAGAAACAAGAATTTTTGGAAACTTTTGAAAACAAGAAATATTAAAAACAAGTAAACAACTAAATGCAAGCAAATCACGGAGAGAAAAATATAGAGATAAGGGGAATTCCAGGGATGTGCTTTCACTTTTATGGTTATACAAATTCCAAACTACAATACCCTAGCACAGTTAATACTTTGAAAGGACGAGTCACCTAGCTTATGCTCATGCGATACAAACGTTGATTACTAACATTAGGGTTGTCAATCCTAACACGTAACTCCAAAAAGCTCCTAAGACCCTTGAAAAGTCCTCACTCTCAATTAACAGTGCCGTTTTAAGGAAGCTAACTGTAGTGTCTACTAAGTGGATCTAACTCGCTAGAACTCTGTCACAGTTATGAAGCAAGTTGTATTGAATCATACATAATTGTGTCACTCAATTATGAAGCATCATGATTAACTTAGGGAAGAAACAAAGTAAAAACAAAACGGATATTAAATAGAAAACGGAATTGTATAACCAAAGTTGCTACTAACACATCCCTAGAATCCTATGAGTTTAGTTACACATGACCGAATAAACTAAAAACATAGATTGAAGGGAAAACAATTTGAACATAAAACTAAAGCAAATAAAACCCGTAGGTTGAATCCTTGTCGTTCTTGATGATCTTGAAATCCTTCTCCAATTCCTTGCACAATTGAAGTACTCTAGCTTTTGATCTCTATGAATGTTGCAAGTAGTCACTCTCTTTCTCTATGAATGTGTTCTTGTTGTGTGAAACTCCTTTTTTGATGAAGCTTGAGGTCCTATTTATAGGGGAAGATTATTCCTCATCATAGAAGGAAAAGATCTTCAAAGTTTGGTAAATCTTGGAGCAAATCTAGGTGATAACAAAACCAGACCAAATAATGGCCTTAAAACATGCAAAATCTGGGCGTATCACTTGTTTATATGAATAATGTAGGCATGTTATATTTATACATTTTGCTTGCTGACAATTTGGAAGTTACATTGGAAGTATGATGAGATTATTATCATAACAGATAACAGATTAATATACATGATGGCTATTCTGAAGTAAACATAGTGTCAGCGTAAGGACGGTATAAATGGCAGGATGCCTCCAAAAAGAGGAAATGAAATTGTAGAACTTTAAATCTTTGTTGAGGGCACCATGTTTAAGTCTTTGTTTTCACGTAGGACTTATGCCAATGAGCTTCTATATTTGCTTGCTATCTACGTATCGGATATCTCTCACACATGTAAATATTCAAAATCACATCTACTTTTCTTGTCATGCTACCACAGTAATGTTAGTATGGCAAGATCAGTGCATTTGACTGAAAGCTTAGTGTTAGCATGGCAAGATCAGTGTGTTACCTAATTGACGCTTTTCCTTTTGCATTTTTTGAAACAAGAAAATGTATCAATTTGTCAAATCTCATTTTTAAGCTTCCTGCTTGTTTGTGTGGGTCTCCTAGTGGTAACTGATTGTGTCAATGAGTTATGAATGCAAATACATTGCTCTGTATCTTATAATTGGTTCTGCCCGTGTTGGATAGTCTTCTAAAGATTTATAGAAACATTCTTGAAGTATGTTCAGATGCAATTGGTGTAATTTTTTTGTTTCTGTACTCATGCTAGTTAGTACATTCATGTAGGCTATAATTCAGTCGATTTTAAGGAGCAACAATTGATGATCTATGATTCTAAATAAACATTATTAGTTGGCAAGCCGGTGGTGGGAAAGCCGGTGGAAGTGGAAGTAGCCCGGTGGAAGCAGCAGGAAAGCCGGTGGAAGTGGAAGCAGCAAGAAAGCCGGTGGAAGCAGCAAGAAAGCCGGTGGTAGCAAGACAGCCAGTGGCAGTTGGGAGGATGAGGATGGCAGCAGTGAGGACGAGGGTAATGGGGAAGGGGGGTTGGGAATGACGTCCGTAACGATATTGGGGCTGTATGATGTCTCTTGCACGACTTTTCTTGCCATGCTACCACAGTAGTCTTAGCATGGCAAGATGAAACGTCTTTCTTTTGCAGTGGAACTATGAGTGTATTACAACAGCTGTATGATGTCTCTCGCACGCCTTTTCTTGCCATGCTACCATAGTAGTGTTAACATGGCAAGATCAGTATCATAAGGAGTAAGTCGAACGTGCATTTTTGTGTTCCATTTATTATTTTGCAGTGTTCAGCGACGTTGAAGAGGCTTCCGGTGGTGGAAGCAGTGGGAAAGTTGAGGATGAGGGCGGAAGCAGCGGGAAAGCTGAGCATGAGGGTGGAAGCAGTAGGAAAGCTGAGGATGAGGGTGGAAGCAGCAGTACCGGCACTGAGGGTGAGAGTGAGGATAGGGATGGCGATGAGGGTCGTGTGTTGGTTCTGGATGACGTCCCTACCGATATTGGGCTCCATGGATATAAAGTATCCTTCAAGCTCGATGATGAAGACGTCAAGCTCTCGAATGAATCTTCTATGTTACTATTTGGACAGTGTACCTTCGCTCGTAAGCCCTACCGACACATGATCACCATCATGCCTTTAGAGCTTTTCTTCATCACCATCAAAGATGCAACACGCAACTACAAGATTCACGGGAAGAAGTGGAACTCTCGTGTTGTCAAGGAGATGATGGAAAACAGTGTCTCCAAGCTTACGCTGGATAATAGCCGTGGCTACGTTCTTGCCACTTTCTCTTAGTGTTTGAAATTCGTTTTGTAATGATACTCTGAGTTTGGAATGATACTCTTAAAGCTTCACGTCATCTTATTCTCACTTTTTACGCCTCTCACGTCATTTTATTCACACTTTTTACTCCTTGAGTTAATATATATATATATATAGAGTCCCATTATCCACAAATCCACTCTTAAAGACCGAACCACCGAACCCTACCAAATTAGGGCTTTTAGATCTAGTTTTTTTATGGATAAGATACAGAAATTTATAAATTATTTTCGCCTTCATCACGAGCCTATTTTAATTCATCTGAAGGTAAATAAGTCATACTAACATGTTACGAAGATTTAACTTCATTGCATAATATATTACTTCATTCCAGTAGGTTTTTACTTCATTCCAGTACGTAAATGTGGTTTCGTCGTCGCGTGCCGTTCTTTCTCTCTACAATATCTATCACCACCGCCATACGACGCTGACTATGGTGTAATAAACACATAGAAATAATATAATAAATTATTTGAATGAAGTATGTGTAGAAGCATTTGAAGTCTTACTGGAATGAAGTAAAAATCTTATCCAATGAAGTAATAATGTTTCTGAATGAAGTAATAAACTCACTTGAATAAATTGCATTTTTAAATGTCAAGCAAGAAAAAACCCACGTCAATGAATTTCAATGAAGCATATGTTGAATCATTTCAAAACTTACTCGGGAAACAAATAAAACTTTTGGGTTTCAAGGATTATGTAAAATTTTGGAATAAACCTATAAAATAAAAAGGTTTTTAATAAGGTAAAAAATTTTCCCCAAAAAGACATCTCATCAAAAAAACTGGGATCTAATGGCCCGCATTTGGTCTGGGGGCCGGTTTTTAAAAATTTGGGCCCAAATTGATCACAACTCTATATGGATATATAGGGGTGTATTTGGGGTGCCACCGGGGGAAAAATAACACCATACCACCAATATACACCCTTAGATCCAAAATCCACCAAGATTAAATTTTGAAAAAGACCGAGATTGTTGTCAAAAGGTATTGCACCCCCCTTGGGGGCATTTTAGTCATTTCATATAAATAAAATTTGGGGGAACCCCCCCAAAAAAAAGATCACTTCCAAATCCTCTCTCTCTCCCCGACTCTTCTCACCCTCTCTCCCCCGACCTCTCTCTCCCCAATAGCGATTACCCACCCCTCCATATCACAAATCGATTTCGCCCCCGCCTCTAAATCCCGCCGCCTCCCCCTCCGCCTTTTAAAATTTTCCGTTCAGATTTGGTTTTTGAGTCAATTACCAAAAATCGCGACGCTTTTTTTTTTTACTACTCCAAAATATATTCCCTCTTTCCCAAACCCTAAAGACATCCACAAATCTCCATCCAAAAAATTAATAATCAATTTCCCCGGGGAGTTTCCCAAGGGGAAAACTTGGTGATTGTTGATTACTTGGGAGGGCACGGCATTAAGGGAAAATTTTGTTTCTAATTTCCCCGACGGGAAAAAGGGGAACTCTTGAGGCAAAAAAAGAGTTTTGTTTGGCAATTGAACTCCCTTTAAAAGGGAAAATAAAAATTTTCCTTTTGACCCAGGAAAAATTTTTAAATTTCCACAAATTTTTTATTTTTTTTCAGTTTTTTGTTTAATTTGCTATGTATCCCCGGGTTTTGAAATCGTACGACCGAAAAGGGTTTTGGGTTGTTTTTTGGTATTTTTTCCCAAAAAATTTTGGGAGAATTTTGGACGAAGGGTTTTTTGGGAGAATTTTGGCCGTTTAATATTTTTTGGGAAAATTTTTTCCCCTTTTTCGCATCCGAATCTTTTTGGGCGCTTGCAAAACCGGGACCCGAGTTTAATTGGAGATTGTTATATGCTTTGCATATTTGTTTTATGAATTGAAAATTTTTTTAATTTAATTTGTCGATGCTGTTTTGCGTTTGGGCGCCGCTTGCATTTTTAGTGGACCCGGGTTTTTGTATTGCAATACTTTGTTATACTTTGTTATATGGATTGTTTTGGGGGAAGGGAAACCCTAGATTCAGGGAAAAACCAGAATTTAAATCAATTTGGGGGAGGGCCCCTTTCTTTTTATAAATTAATCTCGATTTGTGGAGATTCGTTTTTGATTATTTAAAACGAGACCCCGGATGTTTTTGGATATTACTTGTATGATGGATGATATTTGATTGATGTTCTTTTTTAATGATGTGATAGAAGAATTATAATCAAGAAAGAAAAACAAGAATAACCCGGGTTTTAAGGACTTTAAAACAAGAAATTTTGGAAGGAATACAAGGGTTAAAGATTTAAGGAAAAAGCATGAATGAAGATTAAAACACAATTGTAAAGGAGGTTTAGGTATTGTGATACATTTTGTAGTTTTCCATATTATATATTGGAAGATTGTTTTATATATCGATTGTTTTTTAACAAGTTTGGGGAAAACAGTTTAGAAAACCGTGATCATTTGAATTTTGGAAAAGATTCTTCCCCATTGGGGGAAAATGGGGAAATACAACAATGACAACAACGACATTCTTGTAATTGACTCTATCATGAGTATTGCATCAAAGCACTTCGGGGGGAGGGGAAAAGAAGGACCAAATAGATTTTAGAAGATGGTCAAAACTACAAATTTGGGCCAATTATTGAATTTTTTTTTTTCTTCAAAAATGAGTTTGGATTTCTTTTTTTTTTTTTTTAGATGATTTGATTGATATTTTGATTTGGTTACTACTCGACTTTAAAAAAAGTCGGTTTTATTTTGGGGAATAATGTTGATGATGTAATTTGAATGTTCTTTTTTCAAGGACTTGTTTGATCTCCTATAAATTTTATATCTTTTGGGTGCTTAATGTAGTAAAAGAATTAAAAATCAACATTTTGATCTTTGTACATCAAAATTAAAAATCCAAAATTTGGGTAAAAAAGAAAAAAACATCAAGTTTGGCAAATCAAAATAAAACCGCATCAACCCTATGGGGGGGCCAATACGATTATAATGCAAAAAATTAAAAAAGGGGAATGGCCATAAGAATAATCAAAAAATTTAACGAGGCCAAAAGGGGAGCAAAACACCATGGTTTTAACACAAATTTAAACACACAACCAACAAGTATTTAACCATTAAACATATAATAAAACCCCAATTTAAACATACGATGGACCAATATTTTACCGATAATGCAAAAAATCCGGGGAAAACAAAATAGCCAAGCAAATACTATGTGGAAAAAAATAATATTTATGGGCTTTAAAAAACAATTTGGAAGGGAAAAACAAATACGACACAATTTTTAAATACTTCAAAAAGAACTGGACTTTATTCATTTTCCCACAATTTCTTGAGTCAGGGACACATTTCTCCACATTTTACACCGACGCAATGGTTTGGGGCATCAAATTCTTGGCCCTTTTTTTCTTCATGGGCACCAATCACTTGTAGAAAGCTTCCCGAATTGAATGCAACCAACCATAGTAGGGCTCCAAATGTAACACATAATGCAAAAAAACCTGGTAAAAAACGAATTTTTTCCCTAAAGAATTATTTCATACAAAATACAAATATGAAAAAAACATAATCAAAAAATTATTTCATACAAAATTCAAATAATAAAAAATTATTTAATACAAAATTTAAAAAAAACACCCTAAAAAACATAGGTCAACATTCCCGCATTTCCTTTTTAAAAAAACACTAAAGTTTTAACACAACATGCTAATTGTTTTGTATTAAATTTACCCCAAACATAATTATCTAAACAAAAAGATTTTCGGGAAAAAAAAACTTTTAAATTTAAAAAAACGAAAAAAAGAGACATAGTATTGCCATAAAATCATAGCCTACATATTCTCATTTTTTCCTTACTCAACCAAAAACTTCTCATCAACTCATCAACCAAAAAATTCTCATCAACCAAAATCAAACAAAACTCAAAAACAAAATTGTACATAATCAACTAAACAATTAACCTTCCCAAATTTTATAAACCCGACAAACAATAAATTATCAACTGAGAATAAAACGATATGGGCAATACATGAAAAATCTATCGAAAAAATTGATAATCCGACAAAGCTCACCTTTCCGGGAAAAAACCCAAAAAAAGTTTATAATCGATTCCCCCATTCAAACGAATTGGGGGAATGAACGAGAACACGCCCGGGAATTTTGGGGGAATCAAAATTTGGATTTTTAAAGATGAATTGAACAACTCATAATTTTGCAGATCGGGAAAGAAAAATGTGGGTTTTGCCAAAATTTATATGGAAATCGGGTAGGGGTTTGGATTTTTCAGAACCAATTGGGGATAAAATCGATATGGATTAGGAGATCATCCCGGGAAAACGATAATGATTTGTGATTTGAATAAAATAGCGTGAAATTGAGTTGAGAAAAAAGGGAAAGGGAAAAAGGCGGAATTGTGTGAATTGAATTGTGATTGCATAGATGAATTAAAAAAGAAATTACCTATTTTTTTTAACATTTTAATTTTTAAAAAAACAAAAAAAATGATGCCACACAAAAAAGGGGAAACCATTCCCATTTTCGCCCCCAAATCGATAGGGTGGAAGGGGGTTATATTAAAAGGGTTTTTCATTTTAACACATTCCTATATATATATATATATATATATATATATATATATATAGGTGTATTCAGATTAAAACCATAATGTATACACACTAATAATGTACATTTTATTCATGTATATTAAAGATTTTGAGATGATTTTGAGGAGAGAGAAAGTAGTTAATTATAATTACTACATATAGGATTTGACATTAATACCCTTTTAATTTAATTAATAATTATTTAAATTTAAAATATATTACACTTGCATCATATTAACCACAAGATCTTCTAATCTAATGGTTGAAAATTGGTCTCAATTTGGGATTGGTAATTAGTTAGCAATTGATTACATCCTAACTCGAATAAACAAACACAATTTGATGCAATATATATTGCATTTATCACAATTAATATCAAATACACTTTCCAAACACAAAGCATAACTAAATTGAGAATTGATTTATATACCAACACCACCATAAAAAAAATCAAAAATCGAAACGGCAAGTCGTTACAAAGCAATCCGCTACTAATTCTTAACTTATTTTCATATAGCAAAAATCAGCAACTCCATGATGATCACAGATCGACCTTGCTTACGCTCGCGATTTACGGAGAGGCGAAATTCCTCCACAGACCTCTCGATTCACCAATCGAGATGATCTCCGCTCCGGCGACGGTGATTTCTAGGTTTGCGGCTGCGATTGAACGATTTCCCAACCACCTCTTGAATCTGCACTCATTTGATTTCTCGTTAATCAAATAATTTAAAAAAATAAAATAAAAGATGTGTAAACTAATTGATCGATGATGCGAACCGTTGAGATTTGAAGATAATATGAGCTCCTCTATTCTTCAAAGCTCCTGAATCAATCGCTTGTCGTCGCGGAAACGAAGAATGAGACCAAATAAATGAGGAACGGAAAGGATTATCGGAGCGCATCCGCCATTTTAAAGCTCGGGGATCAGCATCTCCTTTCTCTCAATCGTGCGGAATTGAAGATCAAACCTCCATCATTATCCCGCAATCATCGCAGGAAGATGTAAATAAAAATGCTGATGAATTGAAAACCGATTAATCGCAAAATTACCGCGAGATCGGAGACGAGAGCTCCATTGATATGACATCCGCAGCAGGGAAGAAGAAGTAGAGCGGAGACTCAGGCGGAGACAATCGAGTTAAACCCTCTTCTTCAAAGTGAGCTTTTCAACTTCCACGGCCACGACCGCTACCCCCGCTCGCGCCGGGAGGTGCTTCTCCCGCTCTGCTACAGGCTGCCTGCACGAGGTCGGCGAAGACGGTCCTGAGCTCATCTGGAGGCGTGGTGGGATAGGGTGGCTGAGAGCTTGTCACCGCGGAGATCGTAGGAGATTTATGGGCGCTGAGAAGTAGACGGATGGGATGGAAATCACCATAGGATTTGGGAAGGAGAGAACAGCTGAAGAACATAATCTAAATATGAAATTACCATTCTCCTTCCATAATTAATTAATCTAAAAATATTTTTTATGTGGCAAATTCTGACCACTCATTTAATAAAAATGAGTGGCTGATATAGATCTCATTTCTCAATTACTTAAAAAATCTCAATTGATCACAATCCTATATATATATAAATATATATATAGGAAAGCATTAGTGCTTTTCCACCTTAAGTGTCTTTCTCCTTTTTAATATCAACCATTAGATTGATGGAATGGACTGGACAAGTTTGGGAAGGGAATTTAAGCCCGTGTTGCATTATTGATTATAATGTGCATTATGAGGATATAAGAGTAATAACATAATGCTTCCACGCGTTTCAAAACGGAAGGTCCCGATAATTTAGCGGGATTTTCCTCAACCTTCTGTCTTCTCACTCTCTCTCATTCAATCCTATCAACCCACGATCAACCTCATTCTCCACCACTTCAAAACTCCGAAACCCTAGCCACTCTTCACTAGACGAGATAGCACTACACCGTCGATTGCCGCAGAAGTCGACGCTCGGTCGCCATTGAAAGGCCTAAGTACCGATTTTGTTCGCGCCGATTAAGTGTTCAATTTCCGATTTCGGGTAGTGACGTGGGTTTCTAAAGTCCCGATTTTGGGTATAAAACTCTTGCTATCGTCGATTTGTGTTCTTTTTCGGAAATAATGCACAATTTTGGTTTGTGAACCTTTCTCGGAAACATTGAATTTGTTATCTTGTGAACTAGGGGTTTTTCCCAATAGTTATTCTTTGATTTTGTTGTTGACTTGTATGTGGTTTATGTTCCATTTTTTGTTGCTGAAATTTGACATTATTGGTTAAACGTGTATAATGTTTAGTCATTCGTTGTAGTAACTCAATGGTTGTATATGTTGCATTATCTAAGCTTTGTTGTACATTATTGTCAATTGTATCACTTGTATTCTGTTTAATCCTCGCATTATATGGTTTCTCAGACATTGCATTATTATTTTGATATTATGCATTAGTCTATGATATACATTTTTGGAGGAAAGAATTGAACTCATTTCGTTGGTGCGCATTACTTACGTAACATCAATGTCTAAGAGAGGGAGACCGGGCACAACCAACACCAACCAAGGTGAAGAAATTATTTCCTTGTTCGATGCATTAATCGTTTCTATGTTACATTATTGTTCACTGTTCTTGCATTATGAAATTATTTTACGAGTGAGTATGTCCGCTTTGTCGAGTCCCGATGTATGTGGCGTAGTGTGAGTAATTTAAAGCGTTTACTTCACTCTCATTGATGCATTCATTCTAGTAATCATTTGTTTAAACTTATGCATTATTTATGCTTTGTTGTACATTAGTGGCTAGTTTATTGCGCTTGATTTTGTAGCTTGGGCAATAGGTGATTGATGTATGTCAACAAATTCTTCAAATTATAATTTATGTCCTCCTTAAATACTCGCAGATTGGGTTTGTGGATGACCTTATTGATGCATTTGTAAGTGACAAATTTATGTTGTTTGTGGGTATCATACATGTACATTACTAATCATTTTAGAATGCATTATAATGTACTTTATCCGCATTGGTATAACATCAATTTGTACATTACATATTTATTTATTTTCCATTAATGCAATTCCGTACTCTATGTTTTTCAGATCCAAACAACCACGTTGACGTGGACGATGCAATGGGTGATCTTCTTGTTGGGGATAATCGCACGAAAATGCAAAACAAATAAATCCACATAAGAATCTATTTAGGTGATTATGCGGGTCGATTCCATTTCATGCTTGAACATGTAGAAACATATAATTGCGCAATTAATCACATAATTTAAATTAAATTATGTTGTTGAATACTTACAACAATGATTCTCCAAAGAATCGAAGTGGCTTGCTACTTCTCCACGTGTAGATCTTGAAGCTTGATTGTGAATGCAAGACCAAAGATCTTCTAACCTATGACCCTTAACTCTATAGATCTAAATTCCTGGGAGGAATCTTTTAGAAATTATAAGGATCTTGAAGGAGAAGACAAGAAAAACCAAGAACACACAAAGAGAATTTCGAGTTCCTCTATTAGAGTAGAGGAAATTCCAAGTGCGGAGGCTAGGGTTTTGTGTTGTGTGTGTTGTCTCCTCTCCTTACATCCTTATTTATAGAGTTTATGATGGCTAGGTTAGGGATCTATGGGGCTTGATTGGGCCTCCCCAATGGACCTTCTTTACTAATTAAATTATAACCCATAATTCAATATAAGGCCAATGGAATATTTCTTGTGCCACTATCGAAGAAATCGACGCCCATCCAAACCGTGATTACAAGCAATCCGGTTAACCTCTTTAATATATTATTTCCGTGTCTAAGACTTTCTATATCCATTAATTAATTTGTAGTCGCATAAGACTTTAAATTAATTAATATCTTTTTATTTCCAAGAGTTTGTCTAGTACGAGATGTATATTAAAAATATACTTTTCCCTTTCTATTTATTCTTGGATTAAATCCAAACCGGCCGGTTTCCAATAATAGAACTTCTCTCGAACACCTCTGGGGATATAGTCAAACCGCGAGGACACGATTCAATGTAATAATAAAACCGACACCATACTAGTTATTAATTACTACTACCCAAGATATCGGAATATTAGTTACTGAAAACCCGCACCTATTGATAAGTCAAAGCAACAGATGATTAAATAACGTGTGTCCTATATTATTACAAAGATTAGGAAATATTAAATCTCCAAGACATCGTCTTACAGATAGCAACAAAGACGTGTCTATACTTTAGATCCATTCAATGCTATACCACACCAGTGTCACTAGTCATTCTCAAGGTAAAGACGACTTTTCGGATGGACACCTAACCTTTCACGATAGGTAGCCAAAGCCTATCTAGGTTGTGAAAAAGTTTTACTCTACAAGGTACCGGTTGGGCCACCTCTGTGATGACTGTTCCACGACCCAACCTTCAATGTAGAAGACTTAGACTGATTTTACTTTCCAGCGCTTTAATTATATAATTTAATATATAATTAAATACGGTCAATACCCATTAAAGTAAATACTCGATGAAGAAAATATTTATTATTCTCATTAAATGAAGAATGTTTACAATATACAAGCAATTTATCAAATTCAAAATAAACTCAAAAATACTTTTTAGTATATATGTTCCAACACTTCTTCCACTAGCAATTGCTCAAAAGTTCGTGAACGATTGAAGGAACAAAATATGGCGAAGGTAGTACTCTACTCAAGAGGCGGAGAGGAGGAGTGCGAGGGGAAAAGGTCAACCACCTATACAATCGGAGCACAACAAAATTTTTTAATGTTTGAATGGCCTAACTCCTGCAAAGGAAGCTCGTGCATGAACCGGCTTGGCGCTATCCTTAACTTTAGCATCAAGGAGGTACCTGGTTACATTGCATATCGGTGCTAAAGTCATTTAATCCTAGCTCGGTGCAAGATACCATTGTCTGGGGTGTTAGCTTGAGTCTAGATGAGGAGGACGGCACCGACGTTAGGCTTTCCTAGAGGATCGACCCGCATCTCACGTCCAGAGATAGCAAAGAACTTCCGCTTTAACGACTATGTGCGAGCGTATAAAAGAGTAGGTACAAAATGACGCAGGAGACATTCAAGATGATTATGAGGAAATTAAAGGGCCAGATTCAAACGTTTATT
>NC_062967.1:28321183-28343381 GCF_023119035.1 Salvia hispanica | reverse complement strand
AACACATCCCTAGAATCCTATGAGTTTAGTTACACATGACTGAATAAACTAAAAACATAGATTGAAGGGAAAACAATTTGAACATAAAACTAAAGCAAATAAAACCCGTAGGTTGAATCCTTGTCGTTCTTGATGATCTTGAAATCCTTCTCCAATTCCTTGCACAATTGAAGTACTCTAGCTTTTGATCTCTATGAATGTTGCAAGTAGTCACTCTCTTTCTCTATGAATGTGTTCTTGTTGTGTGAAACTCCTTTTTGATGAAGCTTGAGGTCCTATTTATAGGGGAAGATTATTCCTCATCATAGAAGGAAAAGATCTTCAAAGTTTGGTAAATCTTGGAGCAAATCTAGGGCTGGTCGGATTCGCCGCCTTTCTCCGGCGGGCCGCCGCACCTTGGCCGGCGGTCGCCGCGTTGGAGTCCAGAGACTCGACTCTTCGGTGGCGGACCGCCACATGTCCTCTCGGCGGTCGCCGAGCGAGACTCTTCTCCTAGCGTAAATTTCCGAGGCGGGCCGCCACATAGCTCCCGACCGCCGGGCGCCGGCGGTCGCCGTACAACCTTCGCGGCGGTCGCCGGTCGCCGTCCGACTCCAGATTTCCAGACTATGCGTTTTTACTCCCCTTTTCGGCTCAAATATGCACATTTCTCACAAAACACGTCAAAATACCAAAATGTATAGAATATGCAAATAATGGACATGTAGAGTGATTTTGATAACAAAACCAGACCAAATAATGGCCTTAAAACATGCAAAATCTGGGCGTATCACTTGTTTATATGAATAATGTAGGCATGTTATATTTATACATTTTGCTTGCTGACAATTTGGAAGTTACATTGGAAGTATGATGAGATTATTATCATAACAGATAACAGATTAATATACATGATGGCTATTCTGAAGTAAACATAGTGTCAGCGTAAGGACGGTATAAATGGCAGGATGCCTCCAAAAAGAGGAAATGAAATTGTAGAACTTTAAATCTTTGTTGAGGGCACCATGTTTAAGTCTTTGTTTTCACGTAGGACTTATGCCAATGAGCTTCTATATTTGCTTGCTATCTACGTATCGGATATCTCTCACACATGTAAATATTCAAAATCACATCTACTTTTCTTGTCATGCTACCACAGTAATGTTAGTATGGCAAGATCAGTGCATTTGACTGAAAGCTTAGTGTTAGCATGGCAAGATCAGTGTGTTACCTAATTGACGCTTTTCCTTTTGCATTTTTTGAAACAAGAAAATGTATCAATTTGTCAAATCTCATTTTTAAGCTTCCTGCTTGTTTGTGTGGGTCTCCTAGTGGTAACTGATTGTGTCAATGAGTTATGAATGCAAATACATTGCTCTGTATCTTATAATTGGTTCTGCCCGTGTTGGATAGTCTTCTAAAGATTTATAGAAACATTCTTGAAGTATGTTCAGATGCAATTGGTGTAATTTTTTTGTTTCTGTACTCATGCTAGTTAGTACATTCATGTAGGCTATAATTCAGTCGATTTTAAGGAGCAACAATTGATGATCTATGATTCTAAATAAACATTATTAGTTGGCAAGCCGGTGGTGGGAAAGCCGGTGGAAGTGGAAGTAGCCCGGTGGAAGCAGCAGGAAAGCCGGTGGAAGTGGAAGCAGCAAGAAAGCCGGTGGAAGCAGCAAGAAAGCCGGTGGTAGCAAGACAGCCAGTGGCAGTTGGGAGGATGAGGATGGCAGCAGTGAGGACGAGGGTAATGGGGAAGGGGGGTTGGGAATGACGTCCGTAACGATATTGGGGCTGTATGATGTCTCTTGCACGACTTTTCTTGCCATGCTACCACAGTAGTCTTAGCATGGCAAGATGAAACGTCTTTCTTTTGCAGTGGAACTATGAGTGTATTACAACAGCTGTATGATGTCTCTCGCACGCCTTTTCTTGCCATGCTACCATAGTAGTGTTAACATGGCAAGATCAGTATCATAAGGAGTAAGTCGAACGTGCATTTTTGTGTTCCATTTATTATTTTGCAGTGTTCAGCGACGTTGAAGAGGCTTCCGGTGGTGGAAGCAGTGGGAAAGTTGAGGATGAGGGCGGAAGCAGCGGGAAAGCTGAGCATGAGGGTGGAAGCAGTAGGAAAGCTGAGGATGAGGGTGGAAGCAGCAGTACCGGCACTGAGGGTGAGAGTGAGGATAGGGATGGCGATGAGGGTCGTGTGTTGGTTCTGGATGACGTCCCTACCGATATTGGGCTCCATGGATATAAAGTATCCTTCAAGCTCGATGATGAAGACGTCAAGCTCTCGAATGAATCTTCTATGTTACTATTTGGACAGTGTACCTTCGCTCGTAAGCCCTACCGACACATGATCACCATCATGCCTTTAGAGCTTTTCTTCATCACCATCAAAGATGCAACACGCAACTACAAGATTCACGGGAAGAAGTGGAACTCTCGTGTTGTCAAGGAGATGATGGAAAACAGTGTCTCCAAGCTTACGCTGGATAATAGCCGTGGCTACGTTCTTGCCACTTTCTCTTAGTGTTTGAAATTCGTTTTGTAATGATACTCTGAGTTTGGAATGATACTCTTAAAGCTTCACGTCATCTTATTCTCACTTTTTACGCCTCTCACGTCATTTTATTCACACTTTTTACTCCTTGAGTTAATATATATATATATATAGAGTCCCATTATCCACAAATCCACTCTTAAAGACCGAACCACCGAACCCTACCAAATTAGGGCTTTTAGATCTAGTTTTTTATGGATAAGATACATAAATTTATAAATTATTTTCGCCTTCATCACGAGCCTATTTTAATTCATCTGAAGGTAAATAAGTCATACTAACATGTTACGAAGATTTAACTTCGTTCCAGAATATATTACTTCATTCTAGTTGGTTTTTACTTCATTCCAGTACGTAAATGTGGTTTCGTCGTCGCGTGCCGTTCTTTCTCTCTACAATATCTATCACCACCGCCATGACGATACTATGGTTTAATAAACACATAGAATAATATAATAAATTATTGGAATGAAGTATGTGTAGAAGCATTTGAAGTCCTACTAGAATGAAGTAAAAATCTTATCCAATGAAGTAATAACATTTCTGAATGAAGTAATAAACTTACTTGAATAAATTGCATATTTAAATGTTAATCAAGCAAAAACCCACGTCAATGAATTTGAATGAAGCATATGTTGAATCATTTCAAAACCTACTGGAAGCAAATAAAAACATGTTGTAGTTTCAAGGTATTATGTATAGAATGAAGTAATAAACCTATACAATGAAGTAAAATGGGCTAGTAATGAAGCAGAAAAAATTTTCACAGCAGCACATCTCATCAAAAAAACTAGATCTAATGGCCCAGATTTGGTCTCTAGTTCGGTCTTTAAAATTGGTTCGACATTGATCACAACTCTATATGGATATATATAGGGGTGTACTATGGTGCCACCATAGATAAAATAACACCATACCACCAATATACACCCTTAGATCCGGAAATCCAACGCTCAAGATTGAATTTGGAGAACAGAATTGAGATTGTTGTCTAGTGTATACAGAATTGCTGTCGGGGGCATTTTAGTCATTTCATATAGAATCAAATTGGGGATATCCCCCAAAAATAGCATCACTCTCCAAATCCGTCTCTCTCTCCCCGACTCTTCTCACCCTCTCTCTCCCCGACTCTCTCTCTCTCCCATATAGCGATTACTCTCATCCTCCATATCACAAATCGATTTCTCGCTCCTCCGCCTCTAAATCCCGCCGCCTCCGCCTCCGCCTCTAAAATTTAAACCAGATTCAGATTTGGAACTTGAGTCAATTACCAAAAATCGCGACGCTTTTCTTTTTTACTACTCCAAAATATATTCCCTCATTCTGAAACCCTAGCACATCCACAATCTCCATCCACAGGCTTGAATAATCAACTTCCGGTGGAGATTCGAAGGGGAAAACTTGGTGATTGTTGATTACGGTTGACGGCGACGGCGATTCGAAGAGAAATTGTCGAAATTCTAATTTCACCGACGATCGGTGAGTAGAACTGAGTTTTGATGGCAAATCAAAGAGCTTTGATTGGCGATTGTGAACTACGTTCAGTGGCAATACATTTCTCCAATGACGCCTAGGTAAAATTTCGATTCGCCTCACTATGTTTTTAGTTTTCTTTTTCAGTTTTTTGTTTAATTTGCTATGTATCGCGGCGAGTTTTGCAATTGTATCGCGTTATCGCTCAGTGTATTGTTGATTTTTGGTAGTTATTTCCAAAAATTTTGGAGAATTTTGTACTGTTAATGGTTTTAGGAGAATTTTGGTCAGTTAATAGTTTTTGGAGAATTTTGTTCTGCTTGTTCTGTGCATCTGAATCTATTTGGCAGTTGCACACAGTGCATCTGAGTCTATATTGCAGTAGATTGTTATATGCATTGCATATTTGTTTTATGAATTGCACACTTTAATTTAATTTGTTGACAGTGTCTTGCAGATTGCAGTGCTTTGCATATTGTAGTGGATCTGAGTTTGTATTGCAATACTTTGTTATACTTTGTTATATGGATTGCTCGATTAGGAAACCCTAGATCAGTGAGCAACTGTAACCATCAACTTTGGTTGATGTGCCTTCGATTTTTACTCAATTAATCTCGATTTGTGGATGATTTGGTTGTTGATTAGTTGCTAAAACGTAGACACTGGATGTTTTTGGATATTACTTGTATGATGGATGATATTTGATTGATGTTCTTGGTTTAATGATGTGATAGAAGAATTATAATGGCAAGAAAGAGAACAAGAACTGAACCGGATGAGGACGAAGTTGAAACAAGTAATAGTGAATGGAATATGAATGAAGAAGAGATTGAAGAAAGCAGCAATAGCATGAATGAAGATGAAACACAATCTGTACAAGGAGGTTTAGGTATTGTGATACATCTTGTAGTTTTCCATATTATATATTGCAGTATTGATTGTTATATATTGCAGTATTGTTTTATAACAAGATGTTGTAGTGCATCAGTTAGAGTATTACTGTGCATCATTTAGAATATTGCAGTATTCTTCCCGCTGATTCGTGACAAATACTGTACAATACAACAATGCACAACAACGACATTCTTGTAATTGACTCTATCATGAGTATTGCATCAAAGCACTTCGAGGAGGGGAAAAGAAGGGACCAATAGATGTTGAGAAGATGGTCACGAACTACAACAGTGACCAATTATTGAACTTTTTTTTCTTCTTCAAACATAGAGTTTGATTTCTTTATTGTTTTTTTTGTGTAGATGATTTGATTGATATTTTGATTTGGTTACTACTCGTACTTAAAACAAGTCGGTTTTATTTTGGTGTAGCTAATGTTGATGATGTAATTTGAATGTTCTTTGTTGCGTACTTGTTTGATCTCCTATAATTCTATATCTTTTGGATGCTTAATGTAGTAAAAGAATAAACATCAACATTTTGATCTCTTGTACATCAAAATATAAACTGCAATTGGATAAAATGAAAAGACATCACGTTAGGCAAATCATATATAAACTGCAATTAACCATATGGTGGACTGCAATACGTATCATATAATGCAGCAATCTGGTAAAAACGGAGAATGGCCATAAGAACTGAATCAAAATTGAATCAGAGCGAATTTGGGTAGCAAAACACCATGTAATTCCAACACAAATTGAAACACACAACTGAACAAGTGCATTTAACCATTAGGCAGATCATATATAAACTGCAATTAATCATACGATGGACTGCAATATGTACCGCATAATGCAGCAATCTGGTAAAAACAGAGTATGCCAATTGCAAATACTATGTGGTAACAAAATAATATTCATGGACTTAAAATACAATTTGGTAAGGTAAAAACAAATACGACTACAATCTTTAAGTACTTCGAAACGAACTAAGTGATCTCTTATTCATTTCTGCCACAATTTCTAGAGTCACGGGGACACATTTCTCCACATTTCTACACCGACGCAATGGTTTGGTCATCAAATTCATGGCCTTCTTCTTCATGGACACCAATCAGCTTGTAGAAAGCTTCCTGAATTGAATGCAACCAACCATATGTAGGACTACAATATGTAACACATAATGCAGCAACCTGGTAAAAAGCAGAGGATGACCATAAGAAATTATTTCATACAAAATACGAAATATGAAATACATAATCAACAATTATTTCATACAAAATTCGAAATACATAAATCAGAAATTATTTAATACAAAATACGAAATAGAACACTGCCATAAAATCATAGGTCAACATTCTGCATTATGCCTTATAAAAATAGAACACTATGTAACCATATAACACAACATAAGCCGAATTAGTTCAGATAGTATTGACTGCAATACATAATTATCTAAACAGCAAGATGTAATACGCAAAACAGCAACTAGTACATAGAAAATACGAAAAATAGAGACATAGTATTGCCATAAAATCATAGCCTACATATTCTGCATGAATCCTTACTCAACCAAAAACTTCTCATCAACTCATCAACCAAAAACTTCTCATCAACCAAAATCAAACAAAACTCAGCAACAAATATTGTACATAATCAACTAAACAATTAACGCTACAATTTGATAAACTCGACAAACAATAAATTACTGAATCTGACAATAATCGATAGCGCGACAATACATGAAAAATCTATCGAGAATTGATAATCTGACAAAGCTCACCTTCTGGAAAAACACCCAAATAAAAGTTGATAATCGATTCACCCATATTCAAACGAAATTGTGGAATGAATTGCAGAGAACACGCCGGCAATTGTGGGAGAATCGAATTGAGATGAAATCAGTATGAATTGAACAACTCATAATTTTGCAGATCGGAATGAACAGCTCGTGATTTTGCAGATTGATATGGAAATCGATATGGATTTGGATTTTGCAGAATCGAATTGAGATAAAATCGATATGGATTAGGAGATCGATCTGGAAATCGATAATGATTGTGTGATTTGAATAAAATAGCGTGAAATTGAGTTGAGAAAAGGAAGGAAAGAGGCGTGAATTGTGTGAATTGAATTGTGATTGCATAGATGAATTAGAAAAGAAATTACCTATTTTGCCCTTAAGCATTTTAATTTGAATAAACAATAATAAAATGAGCTGCCACATGGCAGCTTAGCAACCATCTGATTTTCAGCTCCTAGGACTGATATGGGTGATATGGTGTTATATTAAAAGGTGTTGTCATTTTAACACATTCCTATATATATATATATATATATATATATATATATATATAGGGGTGTATTCAGATTAAAACCATAATGTATACACACTAATAATGTACATTTTATTCATGTATATTAAAGATTTTGAGATGATTTTGAGGAGAGAGAAAGTAGTTAGTTATAATTACTACATATAGAATTTGACATTAATACCCTTTTAATTTAATTAATAATTATTTAAATTTAAAATATATTACACTTGGCATCATATTAACCACAAGATCTTCTAATCTAATGGTTGAAAATTGGTCTCAATTTGGGATTGGTAATTAGTTAGCAATTGATTACATCCCTAACTGAATAAACAAACACAATTTGATGCAATATATATTGCATTTATCACAATTAATATCAAATACACTTTCCAGAAACACAAAGCATAACAGAAATTGAGAATTGATTTATATACCAACACCACCATAAAAAAAAAATCTGAAAAATCAGAAACGGGCGAAGTCGGTTACAGCAATCCGCTACAGAATTCTTAACTTATTTTCATATAGCAGAGAATCAGCAACTCCATGATGATCACAGATCTGACCTTGCTTACGCTCGCGATTTACGCCGGAGAAGGCGAATTCCCCTCCACAGCCTCTCGATTCACCAATCGAGATGATCTCCTGCTCCGGCGACGGTGATTTCTAGGGTTTGCGGCGTGCGATTGAACGATTTCCCAACCACCTCTTGAATCTGCACTCATTTGATTTCTCTGTTAATCAAATAATTAAAAAATAAAATAAAAGATGTGTAAACTAATTGATCGATTGATGCGAACCGTGCTGAGATTTGAAGATAATATGAGCTCCTCTATTCTTCAAAGCCTGAATCAATCGCTTGTCGTCGCCGGAAACGAAGAGCGAGACCAAATAAATGAGGAACGAGAAAGGATTATCGGAGCGCATCCGCCATTTTAAAGCTCTGAGGATCAGCATCTCCTTTCTCTCAATCGTTGCGGAATTGAAGATCAAACCTCCATCATTATCCTGCAATTCATCGCGAGGAAGATGTAAATAAAAAATGCTGATGAATTGAAAACTGATTAATCGCAAAATTACCGCGAGATCGGAGACAGAGAGCTCCATTGATATGACATCCGCAGCAGAGGAAGAAGAAGTAGAGCGCGGAGACTCGAAGGCGGAGACAATTCAGATTGAACCTCTTCTTCAGGCGGAGCTCTTCAACTTCCACGGCCACGAACTGCTACCGCCGCCGCTGCCAGAGGAGGTGCTTCTCCCGCTCTAGCTACGGCTGCTGCTGCTACTGAGGTCGGCGATTGAGACGGTCTGGAGCTCATCGGAGGCGTCGAGGTAGGATAGGGTGGCGTCGAGGAGCTTGTCACCGGCGGAGATTGTAGCGGAGATTTATGGGGCGGCGGAGAAGTAGATGGGATGGGATGGAAATCAGCTGCAGGGATTTGGGAAGGAGAGAACAGCGGAAGAACATAATCTAAATATGAAATTACCATTCTGCCCTTCCATAATTAATTAATCTAAAAATATTTTTTATGTGGCAAATTCTGGACCACTCATTTAATAAAAATGAGTGGCTGATATTGCATCTCATTTCTCAATTAGCTTAAAAAATCTCAATTGATCACAATCCTATATATATATAAATATATATATAGGGGAGCATTAAGGTGCTTTTCCACCTTAAGTGTCTTTCTCCTTTTTAATATCAACCATTAGATTGATGGAATGGACGGACAAGATTGAGAAGGGAATTCTAAGCCCGTGTTGCATTATTGGTTATAATGTGTGTATTATGAGGATATAAGAGTAAAAACATAATGCTTCCACGCGTTTCAAAACGGAAGGTCCCGATAATTAAGTGGGATTTTCCTCAACCTTCTGTCTTCTCACTCTCTCTCTCATTCAATCCTCTCAACCCACGATCAACCTCATTCTCCACCACTTCAAAACTCCAGAAACCCTAGCCACCTCTTCACTAGACGAGATAGCACCTACACCGTCGATTGCCGCCGCAAAGTCGACGTCGGTCGCCGATTGAAAGGCCTAAAGTACCGATTTTCTGTTTGGCGCGCCGATTGAAGTGTTCAATTTCCGATTTCTGGGTAGTGACGGTGGGTTTCTAAAGTCCCGATTTTGGGTATAAAACTCTTGCTATCGTCGATTTGTGTTCTTTTCGGAAATAATGCACAATTTTGGTTTGTGAACCTTTCTGGAAACATTGAATTTGTTATCTTGTGAACTAGGGTTCTTCCCAATAGTTATTCTTTGATTTTGTTGTTGACTTGTATGTGGTTTATGTTCCATTTTTTTGTTGCTGAAATTTGACATTATTGGTTAAACGTGTATAATGTTTAGTGCATTCGTTGTAGTAACCAATGGTTGTATATGTTGCATTATCTAAGCTTTGTTGTACATTATTGTCAATTGTACTGTACTTGTATTCTGTTTAATCTCTGCATTATATGGTTTCTGTAGGACATTGCATTATTATTTTGATATTATGCATTAGTCTATGATATACATTTTTTGGAGGAAAGAATTGAACTCATTTCGTTGGTGTGCATTACTTACAGAACATCAATGTCTAAGAGAGGGAGACCCGGGGGCAGTCAACCAACACCAGCTGAAGGTGAAGAAATTATTTCCCTTGTTCTGATGCATTAATCGTTTTCTATGTTACATTATTGTTCACTGTTCTTGCATTATGAAATTATTTTACAGAGTTGAGTATTGTCTGTTTTGTTGAGTCCTGATGTATGTGGCAGTGTGTGAGTAATTTAAAGCGTTTACTTCACTCTCATTGATGCATTCATTCTAGTAATCATTTGTTTAAACTTATGCATTATTTATGCTTTGTTGTACATTAGTGGCTAGTTTATTGCGTTTGGATTTTGTAGCGTTGGACAATAGGTGATTGATGTATGTCAACAAATTCTTCAAATTATAATTTATGTCCTCCTTAAATACTGCAGTATTGGGTTTGTGGATGACCTTATTGATGCATTTGTAAGTGACAAATTTATGTTGTTTGTGGGTATCATACATGTACATTACTAATCATTTTAGAATGCATTATAATGTACTTTATCTGCATTGGTATAACATCAATTTGTACATTACATATTTATTTATTTTCCATTAATGCAATTCCGTACTCCTATGTTTTTCAGGATCCAAACAACCACGGTTGACTGTGGACGATGCAGTGGATGATCTTCTTGTTGGGGATAATCGCAGCGGAAAATGCAAAACAAATAAATCCACATAAGAATCTATTTAGGTGATTATGTGGGTCGATTCCATTTCATGCTTGAACATGTAGAAACATATAATTGCGCAATTAATCACATAATTTAAATTAAATTATGTTGTTGAATACTTACAACAATGATTCTCCAAAGAATCGAAGTGGCTTGCTACTTCTCCACGTGTAGATCTTGAAGCTTGATTGTGAATGCAAGACCAAAGATCTTCTAACCTATGACCCTTAACTCTATAGATCTAAATTCCTTGTGGGAGGAATCTTTTAGAAATTATAAGGATCTTGAAGGAGAAGACAAGAAAAACCAAGAACACACAAAGAGGAATTTCGAGTTCCTCTATTAGAGAGAGAGGGCCGAAAATTCCAAGTGTGGAGGCTAGGGTTTTGTGTTGTGTGTGTTGTCTCCTCTCCTTACATCCTTATTTATAGAGTTTATGATGGGCTAGGTTAGGGATCTATGGGGCTTGGATTGGGCCTCCCCAATTGGACCTTCTTTACTAATTAAATTATAACCCATAATTCAATATAAGGCCAATGGAATATTTCTTGTGCCACTATCGAAGAAATACTGACCGCCCATCCAATCCGTGATTACAAGCAATCCGGGTTAACCTCTTTAATATATTATTTCCCGTGTCTAAGACTTTCTATATCCATTAATTAATTTGTAGTCTGCTATAGACTTTAAATTAATTAATATCTTTTTATTTCCAAGAGTTTGTCTAGTACGAGATGTATATTAAAAATATACTTTTCCCTTTCTATTTATTCTTGGATTAAATCCAAACCGGCCGGGTTTCCGAATAATAGAACTTCTCTCGAACACCTCTTGGGGATATAGTCAAACCACGCAGGCACACGATTCAATGTAATAATAAAACTGACACCATACTAGTTATTAATTACTACTACCCAAGATATCAGGAATATTGGGTTACGAAAAACCCGCACCTATTGATAAGTCAAAGCAGCGTATGATTAAATAACGTGTGTCCTATATTATTACAAAGATTAGGAAATATTAAATCTCCAAGACATCGTCTTACAGTAGATAGCAACAAAGACGTGTCTATACTTTAGATCCATTCAATGCTATACCACACCAGTGTCACTAGTCATTCTCAAGGTAAAGACGACTTTTCGGATGGACACTGCAACCTTTCACGATAGGTAGCCAAAGCCTATCTAGGTTGTGAAAAAGTTTTACTTCTACAAGGTACCGGTTGGGCCACCTACTGTGATGACCTGTTCCACGACCCAACCTTCAATGTAGAAGACTTAGACTGATTTTACTTTCCGGCGCTTTAATTATATAATTTAATATATAATTAAATACGGTCAATACCCATTAAAGTAAAATACTCAGTATGAAGAAAATATTTATTATTCTCATTAAATGAAGAATGTTTACAATATACAAGCAATTTATCAAATTCAAAATAAACTCGAAAAATACTTTTTAGTATATATGTTCCAACACTTCTTCCACTAGCAATTGCTCAAAAGTTCAGGAACAGATTGAAGGAACAAAATATGGCCGAAGGTAGTACCTCTACTCAAGAGGCGGAGAGGAGGAGGCAGAGGGGGAAAAAGGTCAACCACCTATACAGTCGGAGCACAACAAAATTTTTTAACTGTTTGAATGGCCTAACTCCGCGGCAGAAGGAAGCCGTGCATGAACTGGGGTTTGGCGCTATCCTTAACTTTAGCATCAAGGAGGTACCTGGTTACATTGCATATTGGGTGCTAAAGTCATTTAATCTAGCTCGGTGCAAGATACCATTGTCTGGGGGTGTTAGCTTGAGTCTAGATGAGGAGGACGTGCACCTGACGTTAGGCTTTCCTAGAGGATCGACCCGCATCTCACGTCCAGCAGATAAGCAAAGCAACTTCCAGTTTAACGACTATGCTGCAGAGCGTTATAAAAAGAGTAGGTACAAAATGACCGCAGGAGACATTGCAAAGATGATTATAGAGGAGGTCAATGGCAGTCCAGACTTCAAACGTTTATTCATGTTCTTGTTAGAAAATGCTATTATTGAGACTTCGGCCGACGGACAATTGAAGCCAAAGATTCTACATTTCATTGACGACGTTGATGAGATTGGCAACTTAAATTGGTGTGGGTACGTCTTATCAGTGTTGGAGGCCACCTATCCGACTTGGGACAGAGGGGATTCTGTGTATTTCACGGGGCCACTCCACTTCTTAGTGGTGATGGAAACAATTATTGCAATAGAAGCTAACGTACCGACTTTTATTCCGACTGAAAACATGCATTATTGAGTCTACTTTATATTAGGGCATAAGCGAATTTTTTTCATGTTGGGTGTGCATTACTACATTGGGTCTATACATTGTATTGGTAATATTCACGCATTATTTATATGATTCCATTCATTACTGACCATGTGGAATCTTTTGCTAATGTCAGTGTGCATATGTGGACCGCGTGGTTCACATAAGGAGGAGAGTCGACCGTGCCTGGCCCACTATAAAAGGCTGGACAACAGAGACCCTCAAACAAAGGGAGGATGCGGAGCGTGACCAGTTTGGAACTGGTAGGTTGGAGGGCCCGATAGACAAACAGAAGTATTTGCTGGATGCTGAAGCAAGGAGGGTTGAAGCTTTAGCCAGAGGAGGTGGTGCAACACCAAGCAGGCATAGAGCGAAACGCATTCGAGATAAGTTTGTCTCGTCAAGCGTGCTGCTGAGACATGCAATTTTGACGTGGGTAGATGATTTTAGGATGATTCCTATTGAGTTGCTAGAGGATGAATGCGTCCGAGTAGGTAGTCAGATTGGGAAAAAGTTGTTGGGATTAGAGGAAGACGTTGTGGTTGAAGAAGCAGACATTGTTTCAAGATTGACGCAAGCAAGAGAAGATGAAGAGGAGTACAGCCAAGAATGGATACAAGAGATGGAGAAGATGATGGCAGCCTATGACAAAAAGAAGACCATTATCAGAAGCTTCGATAGGCCCTCATTTGTGTTGGATGGGTTAGAGTGTCCTGACCCATTTGCTACACAGCCAACAACTGAGACAGAGGGTGTTGTTGGGGATCATCCGGTAGTTGATGATCAGGGAGGTGACATTCCCATTGCTGAGCCGATAGGCAATGATATGACGGGTATCATAACAGAAGATGATGGTGGTGCCAGACATGATAAGCCATTAATGATGCATACTTCAGCAAGAGCAGCTGAGGTATGGACTAATAAACTAAAGACTTAAGTTTTCCTATTTAAGTAAATTTGTGGACTTTTAAACTTGTTTTATTAACTGTGTGAAGGATTCTAAAACCATGGTGGAGGATGTTGTGGGAAATGATGGGGAGGATTCAGGAGCTAATACAAAAGTTAGAGACAAAGCAAGCCCCATCAAAGAGTGCAGATGCAGAGGAGACTAACAAGGTAAATACGTTTTAAAAAGAAAGCCGAGACAATGTTTAAAGCATTACTTAATATCTGTGGTTCTTTGCATTATATATTTTTTTTGTGTAATGGGATGTATTTTATGAAATCAGACAAGTAAGGGGAAACGTGCAGTTGATCCGGCTACCAAGAGAAAGCAGCCCATTAGGGAGGCCGCTTCAAAGGTACCGACGGACAAACAGTTTGACTTTCCACATGCAGTTGATTATATGAATTACATATTTAAATTACTACATTATTCTGTTACTTTCATGCATTATATTGTTATTATGTTGGAATCAGGCACTTGGAACAGCACATCATAAGGCCATTGAGATTGGTGCTGCCAAAACCGGGCAACCTTCAAACCTTGCAGATGGAAAAGGTGGTAGGGGAAAAGAGCTAGCCAGTGAAAAGGTGGTTTCTGAAGGAAAAGGAAAAGGGAAACAGATCCAACAAGAAGCGGCTGGAGATGCGGTATGGAATTGATTATTTAGCTAAACCATTACAGTATTGGGTATGGGATCTGTAAATTATCTTTCATTTGTGAAGAAGCCTACAGCGGCTGCAACATCAAGAATGAAGAAACCCAGTCTGGCAGCCAGGTCACCCTTCCACGAGAGAGCGGTTAGAGTTACGGCAAAGGCGAACACAGTTGACAAGCAAATCTACTACTGGGTTCTTGACACAGCCGAAATGAAGAAGTAAATTTTGTACTTTACCCGTTGTTGTGGTTTGCACATTTATTATTAATTAAACGGTTTAAACATGTTCAGGGATTGTGTTGTCTATCAAGACACGTTTAAGAAAACTGTCCAGAAGGAGTTCGAGTCACTAGCGCCGTTCAAGCCAGTGAGCCATGCTGTTATAGATACCTGGAGCTCGTACCTCAATACAATGGAAAAGAGCAAGGCGCCAGAGAGTGTTTCACGGTTGTTTTTCTCTACAAATCCATGCGTGAGTGTACCATGGTTTAGTGTTCTTTACAAAGTACTCTACTGATTAACATTTCATAACTAATTACTCAAAAAACCTACAGCGTCAAACCGTGGTCGACACAGTTCCAGAATGGACAGAAAAACAGAGGTTTGATACGTTCTGGACTCGGCTCTTTGAGGAAGCGCTTGGAACCGGGAACTTCCAATGGGACAAATTTGACTTGGTGAGTGATAGTGTATTAATGTACCTCATATTCAGACATAATGCGTATAGTAGAAGTCTTGTAATGTACCATTTCATTGTGCAGTTGTTCTTCCCAATTTGTGGGACGACCCATCAGTACGTGGTATGTTTCGATCTGCCCGATGGTAAGACGAACATAATTGACCACAGCTTGGCCGAACCACACGGGTCATTTGTCGAAAAATATGGAAACACAATCTCCTTGCTGGTACGTAAAAGGGTGTATATCTACATTGCATTATGTTGAATAAAATGTACATTATCTATAATTCTTGATGAACGTTTTTTTTTTTTTGTTATTGGTGTAGAAAAAGTTCTTGGTAGAAGCACTTGTTAAGTCCAGGGTTCCAAAAATGGCTGCTAAGCTCCGAAACTGTAATACAAATGTCGTGTCAATGCCCTGGAGGAATAACAACAGCACGATGGACACGGGGGTCTATGTGATGCGGCATATGGAGACGTACTTTGGTGAGAGGGAGAAAGATTGGGAGTGCGGACTCAGCGCTAAAGGGACAAAGGGCTTGGAAATGTTGCGCATAAAGTTTGCAACGGCTCTGCTTACCTCTCCACTTAACTCCAAAGGTGGAAGCAACCAAACTCAAGCCACCAAGCATTGGATAGATAGGCCTTCAAAGTTCAACTTCGAAAGGTGGGTGGAGAATTACGGGCTCAACTGATCATCTGATTGGTGTTTGAAAACAATATTTATTCTGGTTTGAACTTCTTGTTTTTGTTACTATAACTCATGCTGGAAGGTGTAGTAGCCGTTTTGTGGATTTGAATGTTTTGGAACAATATGTATTGTGTTGAACTTGTTGCAAGAAGATAGATCTGTTGGTTCTACTGAATTATTTCACGAGCAGCGAACTAAAACCGATATAAAGACCAAATAATGTTACTTTATTGCGTAATAATGTAAAATATTAGGGATATAATGTAGAACAAGATAACCTAATTTTACAATATTGTACATATAATGTAATTAATATATTTGATAATGGACTTTACTCGAATAATAATGCGCAGTCAGTAAAGGAACTTTAAACAATATTATTCTACTTCCCAGAATAGTAATGGGTGGTAACATTGTAATAATGCATGATTATGACAAATATTACATATAATGTAGTAGTAATGCACGACAAACATATTCAAATGAACATTGATTACCCAAAAATTGTGGACAGTGGAAAGTGGTCCAGTTCAGTAATAAGCACAAACCGAAAAAAAAACAATTCCTAGAGTCGTGAGATACAAAATTCATCAACATTTCCTCTTTCCCTTATGCTGCTCCTTCTCTTTTTCCAGCTCTTTAAGCATTGGACAATTTCTGGAGTCGTGATGGCCCAACTCATCGCATGCCTTACACCGTCTAAGGGGCCTAGTAGCGTCCTTGATAGCTTTTTCTCTCTTGGAAATCAGACGGCTTGCGGAACTGCTCGCGTGGCCCTTTGTCTTTACAACATCCGGAGGATGGACCTCAACGACTTCCGGCCTTTCCATTCCATAAAACTGTTCAATCATTCGCCTCTTCTCAGAGGCGGATGTTGTAGGAGTTCCAGCTTGAAGTGAATTACCAAGTTCCTCCAGTCCACCTACGAATGCACGAAGCACATCAATGTCCGTCTCAAATCGACGAAGAAAACCATAGAACAGTGAGATCCCTTGCTTTGAAACGTTTTGCTTTTCATCAACGATGGACTTGGTAGGTAGAGTGTCATCAAACTGACCATGGACAGCCTTGGCTAACGGAGTCTTCATCCATCTACTTGCGCAGTATTGATCCGGAATCTTTTTCACTTCATTGTTCCTGAACAAAAAGAAGATATGACTGCACAGATATCCCTGCCTACCGAAAAGTTTGCAATCGCAAGAGTATGACGCGTCACTCTTATCATGTCTAACAAAGTAAGAATTGCGAAGGCTGTCCCCAAGTTTGTAGGTGTCGACCAGGTCTGCAGAGGAGAACCCCAACACGCGGCATCTGTCATTACCCTCAACAATTTCCTCTTGTATTTTCTTGAACATACTATCTGTGTACATCGTTGAAGCATGTTTCTCAAACGGCAAGGTAGTGGCCAATATAGGCAAGGCATTAGCGTCTTGGTAGTCCAACTTTGTTCTACTATCCCGCTGAAATTCCAAAGCTTGGTTGAAATTCAAGTAGAATTCGGCAATATTGTTGCGTGGCTTCAAAAAGTTTTTGTAGAAGCTGTTCTCCGACTCAGATATCGAGGTGGTCCTAATCATCGACCCAAGTGGGAAATCTCTGAAGTATGCAGGTATCCATAATTGCCTGTAGTCGTACAATGTCTTCAACCAACCATGGTCTTCCAGGCCGTAACGTTCAAGTACTCCGTTCCACTCTTCTTCGAACTCGTCGGGTTCAAGCAGATCCGACCAGACGCAGGCATTGAACTCTTTCTTGAAATCTTCGTCCCGCAACAACCGACCAGGAACTTTATTGGCCAACTTATGCATGATATGCCACATACACCATCTGTGGCGTGTCCCGACAAGAATCTCTTCAATAGCCGACCTCATGCCCAAATCTTGATCTATAATGATCATCTTCGGAGCAACCCTCATGCACTGGACAAAATTTCTAAACAACCATGCAAAAGCGCCTGTCTTCTCGCTGCTTACCAAACCAGCAGCGAAAGTTACTGGTCGACCATGATTGTCCTTTCCCGTGAATGGCGCGAAGATCATACAATACCTGCGTAGCAAAGGCAAACATAATTCATACTTCGACACATATAATGCATAATAACAGAAATAGTACTGCAGGTAATAATGTACATATCCAAATGTTATAATGCACGTCATGTATACCTATTGGTGTTATAGGTGGTGTCAAAAGCGACTATATCACCAAACATATGGTAATTCCTCTTCATCAAACCATCACACCAAAACAGAGCAACCAATTGGTTACTAGCATTAACCTCGTACTCGTATGTGAATGCCTCGGACATCTCCTTCTTCTTAGCCATATCATCCAAAACCATTTGCACGTCAATACCATGTGCGTATGCTTTGATGTCTCGAGAAGCATTCCCGATGTCCCCAACGTTGCAACCAACTAGCTGAAAACCACCAAGTATTTCCTTCAAAACACTGAACGTAAGTGTGGGGCCTATATTAGCCTTCGAACAATCCAAAATAAATTGGTGATGTACGTCCTCCAAGTTTCGATTGAGTGACATAAAATGCCGATGCTCTGACTCAACCATATAATGGTTATGAACCTCGGTGAACTCCTCGATAAAATAACCTGGAACTCCTCCTTCGGAGAAGAACTTGAAAGATATCCTCGCTTTACATCCACACCGCTTGGATAACCGTCGGCGCTTGATCGAAAAACCAGACCGTGCATTCGCTTGGTCATCCTCGCTCGACTTCTTGCTGCCTTCCCTATTGCATACCACACTATACCAAGTAGTAACACCATCTATTTTCCTCATTTGTGATTTACGCGTATCAAAACCAACAGCACGTGCATACACGTCATAGAACGCGAAACCAAAATCTAATGATTTGAACTTCTGCCCAACCACAGGCTTCAAATCTGAAGAGCAATCAGGAACAACAACCACTGTATACAATCACAAAAAACAAAGTCTCAGCTAACGTACGCATTACAAATTATAAAACGTGCATTATATAATTGAAATTTGAAATTACACAGTACTAAATCTATATTAATTTTATCTACTCAAATAACACCCTAGCCGAGACCAAAACTAAACTCTTGCTCGTAGTACACGATTGTGGTAGTCAAATCTGAAGAACAAACATGAACAACAGCCACTGTATACAATCACAAAAAAACAAGTCTCAGCTGACATACTCATTACTAATTAAAAAACGTGCATTATATAATTTAAATTTTAAATTACACAGTACAAAGTCTACATTACTCTTATCTACTAAAATAACAACCTGGCCGCCCTGATTTCTAAACCCTAGTCGAGACCAAAACTAAACTCTTGCTCCTAGTACACGATTGTGGCCCAAGAACCAAATAAAAACTGATACGATTAGGAAACGGTCGCACAAATCCCTACAGACTACATACAAGCCACAACGATTGTGTCTCTCCTTGGCAATGAATGAAACATGGAAAGAATATTCATACAATTTTCTAAAAAGATTACCTTCTTCCATTGTTGAAGAATAATCTTCTTCCATTGGAAACGAACAACCTTCTTGCATTGTAGAAGAAATTACGGGGACGACTAAATAAAATTATCAACAAGAATTGTCTCCCTAAAACGCAACGACCTAATATAAATATCAAATTTTTGTCAGACTATTTAGAACAAGAATTGTCTTCAATGGAGAATAATGAGAAATTTGACGGTGAAGAAGAGATATATTTGAGCAGATTCGTTGCAATATTTTAAGATGGAGTGAATCAAGGGGTTACCATAACAGACGTGCATGTATACTTCCCTAAACGCCCTTTTCTCAATTTTTTAATGGTTAAAAATGATTAAATGAGGCTCTAATTTCGGCCTTAGGATCTTGATTATGGATGGTATAGATTGAGAAGTAAAACGTATAAAAGATGGGAAAAGTATATGAATACATCCATATATATATATATATATATATGTATGTATATATATATATATATATATATTTGATCAATGAAAACTAGATTTAAATACAAAAACGCAGAACAATATCATGCGTAGGGCATTTTTAGGTCATAGTAAGTTTATTGTTAGGTCATACTAATAAAGCATGACCTAAAATGATCTTAACATGACAATAAACCCAAATCTTATAATATGACCTAAAACTGCTTAATTATGACCTTTCGTGTTTTTGGTCAATTATTGACCATTAGATCATCTAATCCTAGGGCCAAGATTTGGGCTGCATTTCTTGATTTAAATGCATTCTTGTTTTGATTCACACTCGTAATGCCAAATCGCAACATTGTCCACCTTCTTCAGTCCTTGCCTTCATGTATCAAAACCAACATCGCTAGCACACGTCATAAAAATCAACAACAAAATCAAGTGATTTGAACCTCTGACCAACAACCGATTTCAACTCTTGAGTACATTCGGGTACAACCAATACTGTAAACAAAAACAAATATATCATGTTAAATTATGTACTACATTATACAAGCATAAATGCACATGACTGCATAACATCCTACATTGTTACACGATGTACCAATATCTCTACATCATGTTCAAAATTACATTATTAAGTAACATCAATATCTGTATGAAACCAAAAACAGAATAATAAAAATACATTATGTGATTCATACATTAAAAATACCATACTCGTACATCAATATTTGTATGAAACCAAAAACAGAATAATAAAAACATAAATTACAGAATAATGTTGGTAATATGCCCTAGCTAAAGTGATTGCTAAACCCTATAGGAATGGGTTTATCACCATGCCCTTGGTGAAGTTTTCATTAATTAGGGAGTACTACAACCTAGCCCCATGGATTGCTAAACCCAAAGGGGATGGATTCTATAAAAATTTATGGAAAAATAAGTGCTACATGACATTAAATGAGTGCTTTCGTACATCACTAAGAAGGGCATATACATTAGGTTGTTATATCCGTACATCATGCTCTATTACATTATTCAGTCATTCGTACAGTAACGTGTGAGATTAATACATTAACAGACAAATTTCGTACAAAACCAGTTGCACAAATGTAAAAACGTAAATTACAGGAAAGTGTTGGTACTAGGCCCTAGCCAAATGGATTGCTAAACCCTAAGGGAATGGATTTATCTCCCTGCCCTTGGTGAAGTTTTCATTAATCAGTGAATACTACAACCTAGTCCCATGGATTGTTAAACCCTAGGGGAAAGGATTATACATGATGCAAACATAAAAATACATTGAAAGCCAAACAAAAAAGACAAGAACACGACACATAAGAGATTTACTCAAAGCCAAACAAATCATGGTCGTCTCCCAACGTTCGAGAAAAAATCCAAGCAATTCGAGGAACCTAATTACTATTCAAAAACCATGCTTCAAAAAAAAATTTACCTTCTTCCATTGTTGATAACCCCAGATGACGAAGGCGATGAAGAACTACGGTTGTTCGAATTTTATGCAGCAATAACACTACAACTTTCTTCTTCAAAATCGGCGCATATAAGAGTTTTGACGGTGTGGGTTTGAGTTTGATAATTAAGAAAAACTAATCTCCTGGATAAATAAAAGAACGTGAATGATGGGAGGTGCATAACTGACGTTTTTTTTGCTCTCCCATTCTTACCTTTTTTATTTTTTATTAATTAATTTCATTTTATGTGGCTTCCACATCAACCGTTAGATAATGCCTAATCAAGGGTGTAATTTGTTTTCCTTTTTAACTGTTTTATGCACATTTATATACTTATTGACTCGTGTACAATAAGTTTGAACATATTGGAATCATAATATTTACATATATAAAAGGCGAGTTTTGGGCAGTTTTTGAATATTTGTGAATTTTGAGCATAAATTTAAATATTTGTAAATACAGGGTGTGATATTAAATATTTAAATAGCCGCTAATAAAATATGGAATAACGGCTGAAATATAAATGACTCCAATATTTATATACTTATTTGACTCGTGTACAATAAGTTTGAACATATTGGAATCATAATATTTACATATATAAAAGGCGAGTTTTGGGCAGTTTTTGAATATTTGTGAATTTTGAGTATAAATTTAAATATTTGTAAATACAGGGTGTGATATTAAATATTTAAATAGCCGCTAATAAAATATGGAATAACGGCTGAAATATAAATGACTCCAATATTGAAACCGTTACATTCATATGAATTGAAATGGTTACATTCAAATGAACAAACTAATCAATTACTGTACAATATTATTATATTGATAGAACATACGAAATTATAAAGTTGATTACACTGTTAGTCAATAAACATTAATATGACGGTCAAATGATTAATTCAAAAAATTAACCACTAATCAATTACAATATCATAATCAATTGCATAAAAGTAACGGTCATCCTCTCTTATTTGTTCATCTACACTATAAATATGTAGTATGTGCAAGATTATAATCACTTCTTCA